>NW_026706489.1:0-154958 GCF_029867415.1 Vicia villosa | reverse complement strand
CTAGCACTCGCCAACGTGGTTGTCCATCTACCAGTTCCACTTCAAACAATCAAAAGTTAGCAGCACTGGACTTGGTTACACCAAATTCTTTTGACAACAACTACTTTAAGAATTTAATTCAAAAGAAAGGTCTTCTACAATCTGACCAAGTTCTTTTCAGCGGAGGATCTACCGATTCTATTGTTTCTCAA
Organism: Vicia villosa; assembly: GCF_029867415.1. Taxonomy (NCBI): domain Eukaryota; kingdom Viridiplantae; phylum Streptophyta; class Magnoliopsida; order Fabales; family Fabaceae; genus Vicia; species Vicia villosa. The sequence goes on along the minus strand of NW_026706489.1, from coordinate 154,767 downwards.
TACAGTCAAAATCCCACAGCTTTCAAATCTGATTTTGCAGCTGCTATGATAAAGATGGGAGATATTCAACCATTAACCGGATCCGCCGGAATTATAAGAAGTGTTTGCAGTGCTCCCAACTAATAATTTTATTAATTCTTTCTTGATCACAAACAATGAATTGCTATTAATTAAATGTTGTGTTTCAATAGTTTACAAATGTCAAACGTTAAATGATTATGTATTTTGTAATTTTATTACGAACTAGTAAAGGACCCGTGCGCCCGCACGGGTCACGTAAAGTCGGTTTAACGATAAAAAAAACATATAATATTGTTATGGTTAATTAATAAATTTAAAAAAACTTTTCATTGTATGTATATAAACAATAATCAAAAAAAAATGTATATAAAAAAAATTAATTCAATATTAAATATTTCGAATTAATTGATATAGTTAGTATCAGTATTATGATTTTTTTTTTGTAGGAATTAATACTTTATATAATACCACCATTTTGTTTTTTTTTTCTCAACATTTAAAAAATAAACGAATAAATAAGTATGAACAATTGTTATTACTTATGAAAGAGAAAAAAATAAATAAACAGACATAAATGTGTTATTTTTTCCACACAATTGGAAAATTTAGTCATATATTAATAACGTGGAACTAATTATTGCTCTTAAAAAGAGTTGATTGTATTTAGTTCTACATGCACAGAAAAAGTGGATTTCTCCAGTTTCCAAAACTCTTGCACGATTACCTACTACAGAGAAGTCTAATAGGTAGTAGGTTTTTGTATATATGGTGATAGAAGCACTCATACCTTTCACTTCCAAAATCTTTAACACTCCAAGTAAGAAAGGGCGAACAGTAAATCGGAAAGTTGGAAGAAAAAATGGCTAGTTTCTCACAAGTCGTCAAAGCATGCAGGTGGTTGATCTTCTTCTATTAATCCAATCTATTTATTTCGATTGTTTTTTTGTGGATTCTGAATCTATTAGATGTTTGTTTGTTATTTAGGTCACTGAAATTTCTTGTCGTTGAGGACCCTGTCGAAAGATTCGCGATGAAGCGAAGGATGAAGCATAGATCCAGGCAACTCCGAATGAGGTTGAGAGCGAAGAAACAGCGGATTACCAGACTATACACTGAATGGGCTTTGAATGCAATCAACAATGTTGCATGCGGCTGGGAAAGGGACAGTAAGGTTAAGAACATAGGAATGTTGTGGCAGAATGAGATGATTGGAATAAAATGGGCGGGGAAGCATCAGGAGATTAGGGCTGGTTTGCGTTTTGCTTTATTAGAAGACATTCAATTTGTGGCTGATGTTATGGGAAGTGTAGGACTGCAGATAAATCCGAGAATGGTTGAGATATCCAGCTCAGTGTATCTTGGTAGGATCGTGTTTGAAAGTGAAAGGTATGTCATTTTTATTCAAAGACTGTATTGAAAGAAGATGATATTAGGGTAGATGAGTTTGTTGTCATTCCACGCAATAACTCTATTTTTCTCTTCTGTATTACAGTGACTGGATTAAATGGGCAGATTTGGTGAAGAACCTTGAAACAATGGTTAGGAACATCTCTGTAGACACATAAACTATTGTAATATCTATATTGAATGATTTGTTTGTTGTACCGTATGCTACTGGTAATTTTGTGAAATTGTTATTGTTGTGTAATGCAGGTTTAGGTGTTGATGGCTAGACTGGATGAAGTGGTTTTGCAGTTTGGAATAGGAGCAGTTTGTTTTGAATGATGTTGTTGGGTTCTTTTGTTTTAAATCTATCAAGTTTAATGTAATGTTTGGAACTTTTTTTATGTTATTTTGATATTCTGTATCTGAACTTTAACAGTCAATGGTTTGATAACCTTTTATGTAATTCCAATATCATGGTTATATGATTTGGACAGATGCTTTAACATTTAAATGATTATTAGCATGGTTTACTTTAGTTTAATTGGTGTTGTTATTGTAATGTAGCTATGCTTTCAGATTTGTTTAAATTGTGTTTCATGTGTGGGTTAATAGGATCAAAGTGTTAATGATATATAGTATATAAAGTAAAAATAAAGATACCATTACATGAAAGTAGATTCTGTATCAAAATTTGCAGTACAATATAATTGGTAATAATAAAATTGAAGATAAGAAAAGCATGTGAAAGCTTTGTAAATGTATGGTATTTTTTTAAAAACATTAAATGTTTAAGATTATTTATACTTTTTTTAATAGAATATTAAGTGTTTAAAAATATGTATAGTATTTTTAAAAAAATTATTTATTTATTCCTAATACTTACCTAAGTGAAAAAAAACAACTTCAAAATATTTGATCAACAATTTTTGCTCTAACATATATATAATAATTTAAAAAATGATATATTCAAGTATTTATAAAATAATATGTGACTTAATCTCTGGCTCTGATAAAATTTATTTTGCTATTCAATTTGATGAAATTAACTAACAGTTTATTTAAAATATGTATAGTATTTTTAAAAAAATTATTTATTTATTCATAATACTTACCTAAGTGAAAAAAAACAACTTCAAAATATTTGATCAACAATTTTTGCTCTAACATATATATAATAATTTAAAAAATGATATATTCAAGTATTTATAAAATAATATGTGACTTAATCTCTGGCTCTGATTAAATTTATTTTGCTATTCAATTTGATGAAATTAACTAACAGTTTATTTAAAATTAGTGGATAGCATGTAATAATTGGCCATAAAAAATTGATTCTACTATATAGGTATAAAAAAAAAAATTCTTTTCAACTTTTTTGCTGTTTAGAATTCCGGCAAATATGGTAAAGAGTAGGTAATAAAAAACAAACAAAAATAGGATATAAAAAATATAAAAAACAATGCATGGTATGGGTGAAGATAGAAAAAGTATTGTGTGCATGTATATTTGAGGTTAACGGATACTGATAACATGAATGCATTTTTTTAGTTACAAATGCAAAGCGTTGTTCCAAATGTTTATTAATTGATTTGGTTACACCGTGGTTAATAGGGAACAGTTATGATTGGTTAAATAGGTGTCATTTATTGAAAAAGTCTGGGGAAACTGAAGCGTGCAAGGTATAGTCATGATATATTTTGAACTATTCACATCACATCAGTTTTACTGATTTCATTCCTCTTGTTTAGCAAAAAAAAAAAGGCATTTCTTCTCAACATACTAAGAAATGAAGACGGTTAGAGGTGGACGAAAGCCAACGCATGGGTGGATATCAGACGACGATGATGGTGTCATGAGGTCAGAAACATTATTTCCTCCTCTATTTGGGTTGTTTTTATTTTTTCCAGCCCCGATTTATTTAGGGTTTAGGGTTTTTTTTGATTAAATCTGAATGATAAAAATGGTTTTGTGTGAGTTTTAGAAAATGATGTAAATGGAGTATAACCCTTACTATTTCTGAAGTTCCCGTTTCGGAATATTGTGAAAGTCTGACTTATCTTTGTTAGGCTGTTAGTGTTACTCATTATTTTGTAATAGTTTTCGTTATCGTTCCAGATTGTCATCTTATATCTGTTTTCAAGTTCTTAATCTTGAAATTTTAAGCTTATTTAAGTAAGACTTAGGATTATTATTGTTTATTTTTTCCTTCAAAACGTCCTAACGGAGTTACAACTGCTCTTCCAGTGAGGAGACTGCATTGATTGAGATAGAGAAACTCGTGAATGAGGTTGCAGATGGTTCTGAAAAAAAATCTTGTGCCAGGTCTGTTAGAAAAGATAAGACAAAATCAAAGAAATCTGTTACATTTGCAGAAACTTCAAAGAATGCCCCTGTAGTTGTTTCCAATGTCGTCAACACAGCTGTTATTATAAGGGATGTTAAGGTTGAACAAAATGATGTCCCCCTTGTCTCTGGGAATGATAATCAACCAAATAGCAAAACCACTGAGAACTCCAACACTGTTGTTGAGAAAACAGTTGGAAACAAAGCAAGTGTCCTTTGTAAGAGTACAAATATGCAGGCTGAGTGCAGGACTGCCAACAAAAGAGCTGATGCAGATGGGAAAACGAAAAGTACTGTGAAACTTGCACGGAAGGGCAAAAATGTATCAAATGTTAGGATAAGGATGTGGGGGGGAAAGCCGACTTACTGCTGGGATATTGCTATTAAGAATTCAAAAGTAAAGAAGGATAATGTCCAGGTAAGCATGCTCGAAATTTACCTTGTATTTTAATTCTTCACTATGTCAAGTGTTTGATCAATGGAATCTCTGTGTTGTTGCAGCATTTCCCTAAGCAGATAGCATTAGACTGCTTGGCAAGAAATCAGAATGAGGTAACCATTAGAGATTGTGATCTGTATCAACAATTCAAGTGTACTGTGAAGACGGCATATCGTAACGGGGTTCCAAGTCCATCTGAGAAATACATGACCAAAGGCTGGTACGCATACGTGAAGGCCAAAGGGTTCAAGAGAGGTGACAAACTTACCTGTCAATTGGCCCGACATGGTAGTTTCATTTATGTTACGATGAAGAAGAAATGATGGGTCTTGGAAATTTGTGGAAGAACTTGTTAACCATTATGTTTATTAAGTGTTTTCAGTATAAACTCTTCTTCCCTTATGTATGGGGGAATTTAAATGTTTTTGTTGGATGGAATTTTGTTTTGAACTGTGACTGCAGTGTTCCTTAACTCTATGAAAACTCAACTATGTTTTTTGTTTAACTTCTATTGGTTGCATCTTTTTTATAATTCTGCTGTTATGGTATATATAAGTATATTTATATGTTATGGATGACTATTTTGGCACCTAACTTTATTGTGAATCGGTGAATCCATATGTTTGTAAAATCAAAACTATTATTTTGTTAGAATGCTGTCATTTAGAATATGAATTCATTTTTTTCTGTATCTGTTAAGAAAGTGAAAAATATTTCAAAAAAACATAAGTCCATACTCTATTAGATATTTAAATATATGTTATTAATAATAAAAAAAAATAAATGAATTAATTTATTTTGTACTGCGAATAAAAAAGGAAATATATTGAAACATATATAACAAAATTTAAAAAAGTAATGATGTATGGTTTACAATATATATATACATGTTACAAAGTGTAATGATGAATATTATTTTAAATTGTCTTTGGTTTTTATGTCCTATAGAATAAAGGCCCATCAATTTTCACGGCCCAAACTGTAAGTGTATACCTAAGGGCATATATAGGAAGTTTTTGATAAATGATAAAATCTTGCTCTATTATCATTAACACTTTGGAAAATGGTGAAGTGGGGGGTACCATTTGTTCCTTCTCCTTCCAGCAGGTAAGTGTAAAATGCATGCTTAAAGAAAATTTCTTCTTACATAAAAAAATTTCAGACTTCTCTAGTTTTGCATGCACTGAAAAATTGATCTCAATTGGGGATGTATAGTTGATAACTTAGTATTTATTAAAGGTTTTTGTTAGATCTGTTCTAATATGACTGTTGTTCTTAACAACAAAAAAAAAACAATGAATAGTTATATTCGAAAAATTTTGTTATAATTTGTAGAATAATTGTACTGTTGTATATAATGTTTAAGTGATCCGGAAAGAGACTCCCTTGAGTGGGCACGTCAAATCATTAAAGAGTTCGACGAAGAGCAAGATAAAATGTTAAAAAATCTCATAAACCATGGATTTCTTACTGAAGAGGAATGCATTGCTGATTATAGTGGTGAAGTAAAGTGGAGGAAGCATGTCACAGAATCAAACATGCATGGACAAAATGCACTGGTAAATATCTTGAAAAATTTAATGTATTTATGTATATATTTGTAAAGCTCATGTACATATCATGCATGTTGTAAAATCTGCAGAATGTTCCTATGGAAATATCGAAGACGTGCTTTGGAAAGACGCAGAATGCAATAAGGATGGTAGATCTTGTTGATGGAAAAGGATATCAGTGCGAAATTCTTAGGGCCAGAAGGAATGAGTATGAAATACATATTGGGGTTGGATGGTACTCTTTTGCAAGAGAGAAAAAACTTAAATCAGGAGACGTGCTGGAATTCTCAATGATTCCATTTTCAGATCTGATGTTTGTTCGGTTAGTGAACAGGAATTGATGTTGCTGGTATGATTTAATACGAAGGTAATGTGTTGGGTTGGTTGTTTGTTATCTTTATAGTTTGTGTTGGGTTGGATGTTTTTTATTTTTAGACTTTGTGTTGTGAATGGTGTTTGTTTAAGAATATGGAATTTATGTTGACTGCGATTTAGTTTTACCTCTGTTTATTTCTATGAATGATGTTGCAAATGCTATACTGTATGGTAACAAAGTGATTTAGTCTTAAAAAGAATTACAGTTTTATATTGTTTGGTGGAGCTGTTTTATTAAAAAGGGGATCTTTTTATGATGTAATTCTTTTAGAGCATGTTTCTGTTTCTTTATGGCATTTGTTCCTAATGATATATAATTGAAGAATGTGTGAATTGCAAAAAATATATATCCATGAGTTGCATATACTATATATTGCCCATACAAAAAAAAATATTGTGCATCTACGAAAAAATCATAGTATCCTTCAAGATCTTCATTAGAATCTCCAGAACTTTAAATGATTAACGTGCATGGCGTTTAAAATGTCAAAATACTAATTGAATGGAACATTTAATTGTCCAATTATAAATTTTCAAAGACTTCTTTGAAAACGACATTCGTCGTCGCCGACAATGGTTGTTTGTCTTTGTCGTGAATTAAAATCTTTAGACCCTTTTTGCTCTTCACTCTTGATACTGCCACATAAAATTGACCATGACTGAACACGCTTCTTGGCAAATATATACCGACGAAATCTAAAGATTGACCTTGAGATTTGTTGATTGTCATAGCGTAGCATACCATTATAGGAAACTGTCTTCTGGTCATTCGGAAGGGCCATGGTGATTGAGTCGGAGTTATATCCATTCGTGCAATGTATACAATACCACCAATGTTCTTTCCAGAAATAATTTTTGCTTCTATAACATGATCGGCCAATTTGGTAACAATGAGACGTGTTCCATTGCAAAGGCCTTCTGCTTGGTCAATATTCCTGAGCAGCATTATTGGTGTACCGATCTTCAATTTGATTTTATGATTGGGGACACCGGAAGTTTGCAAGGCATTCAAAAACTCTGGAGTTAACACATCAAAAGATTCATTGCCGTCACCGTCTGTTGTATCAACTGAATCCGAGCTTAAATACTCTTTCTCTTGACCTGCGGGTTGACAATGTTATTTGTTGTTGTAAATAATATTGGGCATGAAAAAATAAAATACAAAACGCAATATTATAAAAAAATGTTGATTACCGGGAACAAATTCTAAAATATACTGATTGATTTGATCAACAGTCTCTATGGTTCCAGCTAATATTGCCCTTGACTGTAGAAAATCCACATTATTGTAATTAACGGCAAAATTTGGATAGGTGTATTCAAATATTGCCTGAAGGGGATCATCAAAATTAGAGATCAACAGATCTTTAGGAACGTCGATCTCTGCGTAACCATCATTTGGTTCTGATATCTTCCCATCTCCAACAGTTAAAATCCAATCTGAGAATTGTCTTAACTCTGCGGAACTGGTGGTATTTGCCGACTGCTGTAGTCGCATATTCTTTGTGAGTTTCAAAACCTTGCAGTGATCCCATATGTATGATGAATTGATTGTAGCATGAACTATATCCGAGCGGCTGCCTCTTGGAATCACTGGAAGAATTTGCCTGAAATCACCGCCAAAGACTATTACCTTACCTCCAAATATTTTATTTGATGCTTTGGATCCACCCATGATATCCTTCATAGTTTTATCCAATGCCTCAAAACAAAATTTGTGACACATTGGAGCCTCGTCCCAGATTATCAACTTTGATAGTTTTAGTAGATCACCTCTATCGCTCCCTTTGTTAATGTCGCATGTCGAAGATTCAAGCGTGGGAATCGGAATTTTGAATTTAGAATGCGCCGTCCGGCCACCTGGAAGTAATAGTGAGGCAATCCCAGAAGAAGCAACTGTCAGACATATTTGTTTCTTTGATCTTATATAAGAAGCTAGTGTTCTCCACATATAGGTTTTGCCTGTACCGCCGTAACCATAAAGAAAGAACACGCCTCCATTCTGGTTGTTCACGGCCATCATGATTTTCTTAAATACATCCCTCTGTTCATCTGTTGGTAATTAGGAAATTATTCTTAAACAATCATAAGATACTATGCTATGCTATTGTTAATTTGGTTTTACATTTATAACAGATTTCAAATGGACAGTGAAGAAACCTGTGAGATTCTGATACAGCATGTTAAATTCTTGAAGTTGTTCATCGGGATTGTAGTTCCGCTCTTCGTAAATAAGCTTGTTGCCAAATTCTTCGGGAACATATCCTTGTGGTTTTGGCATCCCAGGAAAGTCGCTCAGGCTCTTACGGTTACGTTGTAGTAACTTTTCTATCTCAATCAAAGTTAGATTGTATATTTCTTGTTCTGACAACCTCAAACCTATTTGACAGAAGTTTGCAAAAGAATTATTTAAAAAATGAAGTTAATGAAGTTTATATCTAATTCATTTTTTCAATAAAATGTTACCTCTGTTGTTGGCAATAGTCTGCTGAGAGTAAAGAATTCCATCAGATAGAAGATCCCTTGTTTTGCTCCACACATGCCTTGGTCTGTTAATGCTACTTGACAACAACATGTGGACAAAAAGCAATCTTAAATAGTGGCCAGAACCCCACTGAAATGCCTCTGAAATAGCAGCTATAAATTCACGATCATCCCCAATAAATCCCATTGCAAAACATGCATCACGGAAAGTATCGTATTTGACGTTGTTAACTATTTTCAGTTCTGAATAATTTCGAGGGCCCTTGACATGTGTAAGCATCATTCTGAGAAAGTACAATTCTCCTGTAGTTGGAGGAACCCAAATTAACCTGCCAATTGTGTAACCCCTCTGCCTGGGTTTCCACTCTCTTTTCTTTTTGACATATACAAACTTTGAAACAAAATTGCTATAAGTTAACTGTTGAGCTTCGGTGTATTTCTGATTAGCTTCAAACCATGCCGTAAACATCGATTCAGTTACGCTTGGTTTATCAAGGACATTGGAAACATTGCTGATGTCAGTATAGTAGACTGAATGTTGACCTTCGCAATGGAAGTGTAATCTCTCCACAGCTGGTCTCCTTCCATGAATGGGGAAACCATAAATCCTCCAGGATGCTTCACTGGGAGAAACATACCTACAGTCAATATACTGCTTGATTTCATCAATATCTTGACGCTCAATAGGACATCCATTTTCATTCATAACAATTGCAGCTGTTATTCGATCATAGCCTTTGTTGATGTATTTAAACAAATATTTTATGGATGTGCTTTGATTGCACCATTCCATATTAATATGAGTTCTGAACTTCAACAACAATTTTGCATTGTAAGGAACAACAAATCTATTGTCAACCTCTATACCATTCCTAATGACAGTGTGACCGTTGTCCCTTCTTCTGTAAACCGGATAACCATCTTGATCGACAACCGTCTCAGCCCGAAAGTCTTTAGGAAAGTATTTGGAACATTTACCATCCTTCATGCATTGCGAAAGCCGGTTTGCGTTTCCGCAAGGTCCGTGTATCATGTGACTTTTTACCAAATTATATAAGTCTCCGTCGGTGTCCTTGTTTGGAATTTCGGCAGATATAATACGGTCAATATCAGCAGGTGTTGGATATTTGCTGGATGGATGTAGAAATATCAAAATATGAGCGTGGGGAAGGCCTCTCTTCTGAAACTCAATTGTGTACATATCTACAACAGAAAAAAAAAGTATGAATAATGATGGTTAAGAATAAAATTAACGTATGATCAGTTTTGAGATGAATCAATACTTACACGCAAGAACTTTGCCCATACAACTTTTTTTAGTCAAATCTGACAGTAACTCATCGAATTTCATCTTAAATACTCTTGCTATGAGGTCAGGCCGATCTGCTGGTGTCAAATTATTAGGAGCAAGTACACGTTTCAATTCCGGCCAGTTTGGATTACACGTAAACGTTATGAATAGATCGGGAAATCCAACATAACTACATATTGCCATTCCATCAAAGTAAAGTTGATCCATGTATCTGCGACTACCAACATAGGACGATGGAAGGACAACTCTTTTCCCTGTGTTTGCACCATCGGTATGTCCATTGGTTCTGATATCTGTGAGATAGTTATACTTTCCAACTCTAAGTTTAGATTGATTTTTTCTTAACCATCGAAGTCTCTCAGATTCCATCATTGTATAACCATCAACCAAAAACTGTTGAAATAACCTTCTTGATCTGATAACTGTTTGGGCCTCATCCTTTCTGGCTTGAATACGAAATGCAAACCACTCTCTAATTGTGAGCCTATTTCTTTTATTTGCTTCCTCCCACGGAACATCCTCATTGTCGGCTACTCCAGTCATTGATTCTGAGTTACGCCGATTGTTGGAATCTTGACTACGGTGTCTAATGTTCGGCCTGTAACCATCTTCGCCATAGGGGAAAAGCAATGGATATTGAAATCCCAAATATGATGTATGATATTCATCTATTCTTTGAAGTTGTCCAGTCTGTTTGTGCATTATTATGTCCCTCTTCTCAGCAGTGTCAACATCACCAACAATTAGAGCAGCAACTTCAGAAACAGTTGGTTGATTATAAATTCTCCCATCGGTGCGCCGCTCGGAAATAAGACGGAGCTTTAGGTCAGAAACATTGCCTTCTGAAAGTATATCCCTTGCCATCTTAAAACTCTGGGCATGAACATTGTGTTGATACAACATAGAAGAGAGTTTTTTCACTATGTCAATATCTATTCCTTCTTTTGTCCTGCAAAGAATGAAAACTAATCAATGGTACATGGTTCATATCGCATAAAACATCGAAAAATAAATACACGAAGGAATTGATAAACATACTTGAATCCGTTTAATCTATGCTGTATTTCATGTTCAGTATCATATATATAGAGTTGTGCAAATCGGGGGTTTTGTCCTGGCAATGGTAACATGCTACCTATACGATGACATGATTGTCCTTGAATTCGGTAATTTGGAGGACCTCTACCATTATTAAAACGGTTGTCCATTTTAGCACCCGGAGACGTAAATGCAAACATCATGTTGAAAAGACGTATTTGTTGTTGAAATAGTTTTGATTCAGGGTTTGTTTGGTCAAACAGCAGTTTCTGTAACACCGGTGGAGGTTCTCTCAATAAAGGAATTTGAACTTTACCATCACCGCAACACATCGTGAACTTAGGACTTAATGTTTGCCGACACTTGGTCTTCCTTTCTAAATACCACATGTTTGCACCACATTTTGGACATTCAAACACTGGATCACCTATGTCGTAAAAATCTCCTAAATGAATGCACAACTAAGTTAACAGATGAAAGGATGTTTAATAATAGAAATGTACTGACAATGATCAAATTATTGTTAAAAAACCTGATGGTAGTGCATTGACTACTACAGCTTGATTGTCCATATCTTCTTCATCTTCGTCCATAACCATGCTGTCATCTGAACTCCAACCTATGGAAAATGATACATGCAAAATAATTAGAAATTTGTTAAGTGTTTAAATTAATCAAGAATGTACATTACCATAAATAAACCATACTCTCAGACGAATCATCATGCATATTTTCCTCTTCGTTGTCATCTCCAAAAAGTTCATTGATTTCAGTAGTATGTAAGGGAGAGTTTTTTGAAGATGTAGAACCACGTTCACCAACAACGTTATCAAATCTATTCTTTAAATTCGTCCCTGTCATATTGATGTTTCTGCATGTAACCACCCTTGGACGTTTTTTATTCAACGAATTTGCAAGATTACTGATCACCGAGGAAGCATGAGTTTTCTGCAAAGTTGTTATAACCGAATTGCTGGAACTTGGAATGTTCTGAGAGATGGTAGAAAATGGAATTCTTGCATGAGCATTATCATGACTACTAATTGGGGTAGTTTTGCCTACATTCTCCTTCTGCAGTCCATTGTACTTCTTTGCTCTCTTGGATTGAAGTTGACGTTTACGATGAAGTCTTGCTTCTGCTGATCTTTTTTTGCTTAACACACTGCTAAACCATTTATCTTCAAGAGCCTTTTGATTCAGACCATCCATATTTCTGGTTTTTTAGTTTGATTATACAGATTTTCAGAGAAATACTTGATGGGAACATAAGGTCATATATATGTAGGTTTAAGTTATATGGATATGTAATAATTACAGTAGGAGTAGATATTATCAATGATGCCTTTGTTTGGTCCTTTACTTTCATCTGCACGCTTAGCATAGTCATAAATTAATCTCTTTCAAGGCCAATTTAGTTTTGATATTGTAATGATTATCATTATACTTTATTACACGTTAAGTGTCATTAAACATCCAATGCATGATAGAAAAGCAATGATAATAGTTTATGTGTGAAACAAACTTAACTTGTGTAGTTTCCCAAAGCATGTCATAACTGAAATGAGTGAGTAAGTGTCTATAGTGCAAAAATGGAGTTCTTGAAAATATTTCATGAATAAATAAAAACTATTATAAGTTTAGTCTAAGAAATAATGGAATAGCAAAAGTTATATTGGTTGATATGCATAACTGTTTTTGAATATATTAATAGGATCATGATTTAGTAATTCATAAAATATTTAAAAAGAACCCTAAATATGCAAGATCAAAACATGTTTATAACTAAATTTGCATAATTTAGTTATTATGATTTTGTAAATAAAATATATAGATTCTTACCTGCAGCATATATTACAATCATATTATGTAAACTAATATGATTAAGTAAAAGTATAATTGGATTGTGCAAAAATGTATAAATGTATAACATCTATGTTGTCTACATATATATTGGTTGATGTGCATGTGCATAACTGTTTTTGATTATATTAATAGGATCATGATTTAGTAATTCATAAAATATTTAAAAAGAACCCTAAATATGCAAGATCAAAACATGTTTCAAACTAAACTTGTATAAATTAGTTATTATGATTTTGTAAATAAAATATATAGATTCTTACCTGCAGCATATATTACAATCATATTATGTAAACTAATATGATTAAGTAAAAGTATAATTGGATTGTGCAAAAATGTATAAATGTATAACATCTAAGATATATTTTTGAATGAATACAACCCACAATTATGTCATAAAACTAAATCCAGAATATAACATTGATTAAAATTGAACAAAATAATTCCATGGCAATCTCGAAATTGAAATAAAATGCTTGAATACAGATAGTACATGTTGTCCAAGAGTGAAAGCTTTGTTGGTAGAAAATGCAGTACCACAAAGTAAATAAAACAATACATCCCTTAAATTTAACAACCAAAAAACATTAACCACAGGATTATAAGTTCCAACAGTTTTGTGATGGCATGCATAAAATAAAAAAGTTGATGAAGTCTTCAAGCATTTGCCTCAATCTTCACTTTTTTGGGTGGCTTGGTTCCTGAATATTGTGTAAGTCCTAAAAGCTGACAATCAGATTCTTCAGCATCAACACCATGAGAAACACTCTTTGATGGGGTATTGGCCAAACTCTTGTCAGGATCATTTTCTCCAAATGCAGATAAGGACTCCTGATCATGTAGTAAACAGATTTATTAAAATATGTAAGAAAATACATGTTTTGCATGAAAACAGTGCAAGTAACAAATAACATACAATGGAAGTATCAACATGATCAGCAACAGCATTTGGAATGGCAGGAAGACTATGAGCCTGTATTACAAAATAGGATATTATTAATATGCTATGGATTTCAAATAATTTAAGATATTCAAGCAGATTACTATAAACTGAAAAACCTCATCAGCAATATAATCCTTTTGAATTTGACTAACAAATTCTTCATCATAAGAAAACTTCCAAACAGATGTTTGCCCAAAGGTTGGCTGAACTTTAGCTCTCAAAGCCATTTTCTTATCCAACAACATGTCAAGCTCGTCAGGATAAACCATGGGATCATCTTCACCATTCTAAAGTTGAAAAAAAAAATGTTAGAAATCATATATTATACTATTTTACAAAAAAAATAGATTATTAACATACCTCTAACATTGATTTATGCATGCTATCAGCAGATTGTCCTATGATCTGCTCACATTCGGCATCCCAAAATACAAACCGAAACTTTGATTCACCGTCATAAACATATATATCAACTTTGTACCTATTACATAAATACATACAGGTTTAATTGAGTGATGTTAGACAAAAAGGATTCAAAGGTCATAAAAAGAAATATTTACAAAAAACAACCTTGGTATAGGTTTGTGAACATTTTCGCCACACACACACTGGTATGGATTGTTCAAATCAGTAGCTTTCACAGAGCACTTTGTGCATCCATAGTAAAACCAACCATGCTTGGATACATAAAATTTCGTGGTAGTTCCAACAGTAACACATAACATGTCCTAAAAAATAAAAATAAAGCATTACAGATAGATATAGATACTTGTTAACAACTTGAAAAATCATTTACGAATTTAAGAGTCATACTTGTTTGATTTTGCAGAATTGACCCAAAGGAATGCACTTTGCCTTATGAACAAATTTTTCAAGTGTTGTAAACTGGGATCCACCAGACCAAAGAGACATGGATTTGGCAGATTGCGATGGCTTTTGGGATTGTTCATTTGCAGGCAACCTAGGAATATTATAATAAATCCATGATATAATTTGGAATCAAAATGAAAAAACTAATTGAAAACAAAAGACTGCCTAATGTAAATACTTTGACAAAAACTCAGAAATCTCCTGGATGTCTTCGTTGATTAGCAGCTTTGAACCACTCCATGCATTGGATACTGATTGAAGAAAAAAAAAAGATTACAACATAGTTGAAAAAATGTGATAAGGCAACAGCAGAAAAAAATAAAATAAAAGCAAACCCTGAGAATCCTTGATCATTGCATGGGTTAGTATGATGACGATAGCACCCGTGTTTGTTGGATCATTATAATATTCCAAAAACTTAATACCATAGCTCTCCCATAAGGTGCAGTTAATGATGTCGCCGCTGAAATTTTAAACAAATAACTGGGTTAAGAAAGATCTACTTTGAATCATAATAATCGAAAAATACATACTGAAAGAGGATTAATGGTAACAAATGTACCTCAAATCTTTGATACTGAGGGCCACAAATGTCTTCTTTCCTGGAGTGTTTGATTGCATATTGTTTATCTCATGTACAACGCCTATAATATCTGCAAAAGAGATCAAGTATGGCAAATGTTATAAGTAAATGGATCCTTATAAGAATAAAAGGGTGCTTAATATTTTTTTCTACCTTCAAGCCTGTTAAGATGACATTTTCCAGCATTGATTTCGCAAAACTTTTTGAAATAATACTTCAGAGGAGGCATATTTTGTAAATCCATTTGTTTCATGGTCGTACCACCAAGGAACACGAATTTCTTTGAATGGTCACACAGCTTCCACTGGAAATCGTTATCAAATACAGTCCCGTTGTTGATTATGCAAGTCATATTCTCTTGAATTCTTGGTTTCCACTTATCTGTATGATCAGCCCTAATCAAAACTTGAATTCGATCACCCTAACAACATATGTATTGTAAACTATGGTTAATCGCAGTCATTGCATTGCTAATAATGAAAAAATGGAACATTAAACGAAAACGAATTTCTTATACCGCAGCATCCATGATAACCATCTCCAGATGTTCAGCACCCTTACTGTTAACAACGCTCCATACATCAATAATTCGAACAGCCAGTCTCCATGTTTCCTTCCTGTCGCTGATGTCTCTTATGCAGTCAAATTTACGACTCATATTCTGCAGAAATGGAAAAATAGACAGATTAAAACAATAGCCGTTTAGAGTAACAACTAAAAGTGTGGCATGGAAGGAGATGTATCGCAATCCATACATGAAAAATAAAAAGCTAATATTGATGGGCGAAAGCAGAAGAGGAAGATAAGCCAAATGTAGGGTTTGGGGCTTGAAATGAAAAGCCATCATATATATAGAAGGATGATAGAAGAAGTGAAATTTTCTTGAGCCTGCAAATGACAGAAAGCGTGCAAATGGTTTTGCTCTATTCCATGCAGCGTTGCACAACCCTCTACAAAAGCATGAGAGATATATTAATTATGGAAAAGATTTTGGACAACTGAAAAGTAATGCAATGATTATGGGATACATATTTTTAATTAAATTAATTAAGGTTTATGCAATTACCGCTGTGTCCCCGATTGTGACCCTCAAATTGAAAGATTAAAGGGATATTGAGAGAATTTCATATGTATGTTACTTTATTATATTAAAAGTAGATGTATTTATAAATGTTCATTTCACAAAACTTTTCATAATTGTTCAATAAATAAAATGGTACAACTTCTATATCAATCACAAAAAGTTGGGTTGAGTATTTCCAACCGATCATATGATTTCATCTCATTTAACACAATTAATTATTTATTAAAATACTATAAATATTTCTTGTTTTCAAAGCATTTTACACAGGAGGTAACCTTACCCAACTTTTTAAGTTGGATAGATAAAAATTCACATAAATAAAATGAGTATTCACTATTATTATGTCTCAATTTCTTGTTTTCATATTATGTCTCAATTTCGAATGTTGTAATGTATAGAATCGTTAACATATATTTAAATGTCAGCATAGTATAGCTTTTCTACTTACCACATTTCCCTGCTCGTCCAACTTGTTTCTCTTTCATTTTTAATTTGATTGCATAACACAACAAATATAAAGTATGACTTATCCTCATTTCTCAAGAAATTTATCCAAGTCCATATGCTAAATTCATTAAATATGACAAATCCTTATTTATTATCACTGATTGATGCACTATCTATTGGTTGAAACATATTATTGGGTAGCAGGGTCGGCCCTGTGCAAGCAGAGTCCCAAATTTTAGGAGGCTCTAAAATTTCAAAAAGTCCAATTTTTTTCATAAATATTAATCAAATAAATAAAATATTATAATAAAAACCCAATAAATCAAAAAATGCTACAATAAAAACTCAATACATATAAAAATTGGAATAGATCAAAACTCAAAATAATTATAATTAAATATATTATTGATAAATACATAAATGTAATCTATCATATAAGAAGAGTCTACCATTTCCTTATCTCTAACATATGCCACATCAGCCTCTCTTCCCACAAAAATCCACATCAGCATTGTCAAAATTAACTTCTTCTTTCATGCAGTTACATCCTTCTATTCTTCAATTTCTACTATTCTCGTAACTGTCCTTAATCCCACACTCTTCCAAATTCCAAAACTGTCAAAAAAAAAAAAGGTTAGTGCAGCCCATTCTTCTTCTTCTTTCACGTCATTTTCCCATATTGTGGGCTGCTGCATTTTAGTTTTGTAACTGTTAATATTCAACGCACGTCTCTATTTACGACAATTTCTCTTCCAACTTCAAGAACCGTCCCTCACGGTTTCTCTTCCATCTTCAACTTCCTCTCTTATTACTATGCATCTTCTTTTTTATTAGATTCTCTTTTTTAAAATCAATCACTTATCTTCGTGAATTCGTTGTGTTGTTCATATAATTCTGCAGCTGATTTACTGTTCTGTTTTAAAAGGGATCGACGACGCGGTTGCGATCCGGATTGATGACGCGGTTTCGTCGTTTGTTGCAAAATTGCTGATTCCATTTGCTGCTGAGTATGATGGCGATAGTTCTAAATTCGCAAGTTGTTGTGAGTTGTTGAAAAAGGTATGTGTAACCGTTTTTTCTGCAGATGTTGAAATTTCGAGATCGCGTCGGAGTCGGTGGTGTGCGATTTGATGTTGTTATTTGAAGATGCTGTTACTTAATACAGATATGCAGATTTGGAAAGTTGATGATATGGATTAACACGTTGATGGTCGTGCGGTTGAAGCTGAAGGCGTTATTGAGTTCTATTGATTCTGTGTTGCTGTGTTGAACGAACTTGGTGCGGTGACGATGGTACTTGCTGCAGTTAACTATAAAAAAAATTATGCTTATTTGTGTTATTCTTTTTTCAAACTAATGAACAATACTGATTTTGTATTAACTTAAGAGTTTTGGTATTATTTTGTTACATTTAATCTACCAGGCCTTGAACAATCTTGGAAGTGTTTTTGTCGATCATGGGAAACTGGAGCAAACAGCCGATTGCTCTATCAAAACATGAACTCGAAGGTCGCAACTTTTAATCGTTCATGAGTTCTACTTCTCTATCTTTTGATTTCTAACAAATTGGGATATCTAAATAGTGGTCTTCCAAAAGACAGAGTAGCACATTGTAGCTTCTCTTAGGTAATATTAATCAAAATGTTCGTGTTCAGGTTTATATCATTCCTTATGATTATGGACATGAAGTCGTGATTCATAGAGATATTATAGCTTCTCCTTCTTCTTTGTTTCGTTTTTCTCTCATAGAGATGGCAAACATTTTTGTTTATTTGATTTTGTAGCTCAAGCTATTGGAATTCCACTTTTGAGTCCATATCTACCCATCAATAGGATCTGATTTTCAACATGGAGCAAACTATGCTACATTGGCATCCACGGTGTTTCTTCCTAATACTCCTTTGTTTGTCTCTGGAATCAGCCATTTCTTCCTCGCTTTTCAGTTCAATCAAATAAAACAATTTGTCACCAAACTCTTATGTGGAAGTCATCAAAAGATGGTGCAAGTTGGTAGTCTTATAGGATTTAATCATCTTTTCAAGTTTCTATTATTGTGAATTAAATGGTTTGGATTGAATTTTAATATTTTTTTGTGTTGAATTGAATGGTTTGAACGGAATTGAATTATTTTTATCAGTATAGCTTTATCATTGTTGATGTTTTGACTTATTAGTATATTAGTTAAAGTTTCATACATTGATCGCAGAACAACTAGATAAGTTTTTGCTATACTTTTTATGTATGTTTCAGGAGTAACTCTTCTTTAGATAATTGTAACTCAAGTAAAAGCACAGAAAATGTTTTCCTTTTTTTGTGTGGCCTTTTGACTCTTTTATCTTTAGAAGTATATATATTGTTTGATAAATTTAATATTAATTAGAGTTTTTAATATAATTTATGCTACTTTCTGACTGAAGAGTACACTCAAATCTTATACTTTATGAATATTGATTAAAAAATTAATTTAAATATAATTTATGTTATTTAAATGACAAAATAGTATAAATAAATCCTCAACTTTAAATTTTTAATACTATTAATTTATTTTTAAAATATAAAACTTTAATAAATTAATTATATTTTAAAATATCAATAAATAATATAAATATAATAAATTTATTGATATTTACTTTTTTAAATTATGTAAAAAAAATTAAGTGATGTTTTTAAAATAATCTTTATTTTAAAATGATAGTTTATTAGTAAAAAATACTAAAAGTAATAATTTATCTATTATAAAGTTAAGTAACTTTTTATTTTTAACATGCATCACATAACTCTTATTGTCTATATGTTATTAAGAATTAAATAGAATAAGTCAAATAGATATAAACGATTCAAATTTTCTTATTTGAAGTTTTTAATTAAATTTTAAAAATTAAACAAATGATTTATTAATATTAATTACAGTTTTTATAACTGTAACTCAAGTAAAAGCGCAAAACACGTTTTTCTTTTTTGGCCTTTTGGCTCTTTTTTCTTTTTGTGGCCTTTTGGCTCTTTTATATTTAGAAGGACATATATTGTTTGGTAAATTTAATATTAATTAGAGTTTTTAATATAATTTATGCTACTTTATGACTGAAGAGTATACTCAAATCCTATACTTTATGAATATTGATTAAAAATTAATTTAAATATAATTTATGTTATTTAATGACATAATAGTAAAAATAAATCCTCAACTTTAGATTTTGAATACTATTAATTTATTCTTAAAATATGAAAATTTTAATACTAATTATATTTTAAAATATCAATAAATAACATAAATATAATAAATTTATTGATACTTACTTTTTTAAATTATGTAAAAAAAATTAAGTGATGCATTTAAAATAATATTTATTTTAAAATAATAGTTTTATTTGTAAAAAATACTAAAAGTAATAATTTATTTATTTATTATAAAGTTAAGTAACTTTTTATTTTTAACATGCATCACATAACTCTTATTTTCTATTTTCTATATGCTATTAAGTATTAAATAGAATAAGCCAGATAGATATAAACAAAAATTAGTGTTAAGTTACAATTATGTTAACAAATAATGCTCTTTAGGTTAGTTTCTACACTATATATTAGTCGTACAAATAACTAAATCAATGATGGTAAAAATATACCATTAATTACAATAATATCTATATTTTGTATAACTAATGCAAATAAATTAAAATATACTGTCATAATGTATATTAATTAAAACTTATATATATATATATATATATATATATAGGTGTGTGTCAGTCATAAATTTAAATACGATAATATTTTATGTGACTTATAAATTAATTAAAAAAATTATGATATTATGGGTGAAAATATTTTACTGATACTGTGAAAAAACAAAAACAGAAAAATATCCATGTCATTAGTTGAATCAATTACTTCAACATTATATCCTTTTATTTAAAAATATAAATATAGAATTTTTTTAAATAACTTTAAATAATTCAATAAATCTTAATCAAATATATTGATTTCCAGTTTTAATATAGCCTAATTTTATTTTAATTTTATATGAGATTATGACTTGGTTTAAATTAAGAAGAAAGATATTTTCACAATGAAAGGACAATGAAATATTAAATATGAGAATCGCATAACAAATAATTATATATTAATGAACGGGAACAAAATAGTTTATTACTATATATAAAATAGTGTATAGAGTTTTCAATCTATAAGTTGATAGTAAAATCGCATATTTTTTAGTACAAAATAAGCCTATAATCTAAATGAATGAAATGAACTTCAATATAAATACTAATTGAATGAAACATAAGGAATGTATGAATAATAGTATCAAAATTGTATGATATTTTTTATTAATCATACAATTTTTTTGTCATTTATAGAATTTAAAATTTTAACGGGAACAACCTTATCAATGATTAATACATATTTATCTATATATAATATTGAAATATAATAATTGATTAAATATCCGTGTGAAAAAATTAGAGTGATGCAAATAGAAGAATCTTACTTTCTTTCTTTTTGTAAATGGCAACAAATTTTTTATCGATTCAAATATTATCTCTTTTAAAAATAATAAACTATTTTGATTATGAATAATTAATATATTATTTAATTTTTCTTTATTTCATCACAATGCCTTAATTTTTCAAATTTGTAACTAATTCACGAGAACTTAACATACCATACCAGTTCCCATGCGAACAAACGGATATTTATATAGTACGCGCATATAATACTGATATTAAGCTATTGACTCAAATATTAATTAATAACTAGAACAAGTTTACTATTGATTTAAATATTTTTATAAACAATTCCAAAACAAAAAATATCACTTGTGCGAACACACGAGTACTGATATAGTACGCACATATGGTAATGATATTAACACATTTAATTAAATATTGAATAATAACGCGAATAAGTTTACTATTGATTTAAAAAAATTATAAATAATTCCAAAACAAAAATATTTATATAAAGGAATAATTATACGGTTGATTCATGTAACATCCATATTTCTCTAAGCATGAGAATAAGTAATAAGATCTAACGGCAACTAAGTGGCAAGATGTCATTAAGTATATGGACATATTAAGAGTTGTTAAGGGAGAATTAGTAGGAATAAATATTAACAGGAACACAGAGTTACTGATCAAAATAAATATTAACGGGAACATGAAGTTACTGATCAAAATATTGAATATTAACGAGAACAAATTTGGAATATTAACGGGAATACAAATTTACTTATCAAAATAATGAATATTAGCGGGAACATGAACTTACTGATCAAAATATTTAATATTAACAGGAACATGAAGTTACTAAATAAAATATTGAATATTAACGATAATATGAATTAGTGATCAAAATATTGAATATTAACGGGAACATGAAGTTACTTATCGAAATATTGATTATTAATGGAAAAATGATGTTTATTGATCAAAATATTCAACATTATTTGGAATATGAAGTTACTGATCAAAATATTGTATATTAACCAGAACATGAAGATATTGATCAAACTATTGAATATAAACAGGAACATGAAGTTATTAATTAAAATATTCAATATTAACGGGAACCAATGTTAGTAAGTTAAAAGTAAATGTGAATAAGTTTATTGCATTGGACAATCGGCATTGTGTTGTCTGTTCTTTATGCAGGTCACATTTTGTTCTACTATTGGTAAAACATTAATAATTTAAGTCAAATAATCAATCTTTCCAATTTTTATTGCATAATAATAAAACTACATATAAACTTTATTTTCTTAATTACTTTTTATTTTCAATATTCAATTTTTTAATATTAGTATTTTTTATAACTTTTTCAATTTTAACCCAAATTTAATCTTTTACTGATACATTTTACACTGATAATTTTTTTGAATATTAACGGGAATAAATTTGAAATATTAACGAGAACACGAAGTTATTGATCAAAATAATTAATATTAACGGGAACACGGACTTACTGATTAAAATAATGAATATTAACGGGATCATGAAGTTACTGTTCAAAATATTAAATAGTAACGGGAAGTTACTGATCAAAATAATGAATAGGCTTAAATGCACCTTTGGTCCCTGTAAGTTAGCGAGTTTTTGATTTTCGTCCGTGTAAGTTTTTTCTGGGTCTGAGTCCCTATATTTCACTTTTGCGTTTGTTTTAGTCCCTAAAATCAAAATCCGTAGGAAAATTCGCAGAAAAACCTGCAGATTTTCCTGCGGATTTTGGCTTTAGGGACTAAACCGCAAGCAAAAAGTAAGATATAGGGACTGATACCAACAAAAAAAAAATTACAGGGACGAAAATCAAAAACTCGCTAACTTACAGGGACCAATGGTGCATTTAAGCCTAATGAATATTAGCGGGAACTTGAAGTTACTGATCAAAATATTGACTATTAACGGGAACATGAAGTTACTGAATAAAATATTCAATATTAACGAGAACGTGAGTTACTAATCAAAATATTAAATATTAACGGGAAAATGAAGTTACTGATCGAAATATTGAATATTAAGAAGAAAATAATGTGTATTAATCAATATATCTCAAACTTTGGTCCAACCTATTGAAAAGAAATTTCTATATTTTACATATTTGTTTTTAGGATATTTACTTCTACAATAATATCTATATTGAACAAAATAACATTTTTTCTATCATCTTTTATTTTCCTCAATCACAATATTGAATATTACTGGGAACACGGAGTTACTGATCAAAATATTAAATATTAACGGGAGCGCGGAGTTATTGATTAAAATATTGAATATTAACGGGAGCACAAAGTTAATGATCAAAATTTTGAATATTATCGGAAACATTAAGTTACTGATCCAAATTTTAAAAATTAACGGGGATTTTTTTTTTAATATTAACGGGAACACGAAGTTACTGATCAAAATAATAAATGTTGACGGGAACAAGGAGTTATTGACAAAATATCGAATATTAACAGGAACAAGAAGTTACTAATAAATTTTTAAATATTAACAAAAACATTAAGTTACTGATAAATTTTTTGAATATTAACGGAAACGAATTTGGAATATTAACGGGAATACGAACTTATTGATCAAAATAATTAATATTAACAGGAACACGGAGTTACTGATCAAAATAATGAATATTAACAAGAACATGAAGTTACTGATCAAAATATTGAAAATTAACGGAAAGAAATTTGAAATATTAACGGGAATACGAAGTTACTTTTCAAAATAATGAATATTAGCGGGAACATAAAGTTACTAATCAAAGTATTCTTCTATTAATTATGTATTTTGAATGAATCATTATTATAAATGGAGTTTGTAGTGGTTTCTCATTAGCCTACAGGAGAGAGCTGATAGTTTGAGATTGGACTGATAGTTTGTAGTTATAATTGAGCCAAAATAATTAATTTTCTCCTTAGCTAGCCAAAAATAACCGATTCTCCTTACCTGATAGTTTGAGATTGGGCTAATAGTTTATAGTCTAATCAATTATATTAAATAGTTATCACTAATTGAATTATATAATTTGATTGAATATTTCTTCATTATAATTTGTGAATTTGCGATTTTAAAACTTTTTCTACATTATAATTTGTCAAATAAAATATTACTATTTTTATAACTTTTTCAAATTTACCCAAAACTTAATCTTTTACTAATATCTTTTTATTTTTCTCAATCACAATGCACGAAAACGACGAGTACCCGTGCGAACGCACGGGTAAGACACTAGTTTTTTCTATAACTAACCATCTCTAAGTCAAGATCTTTGTGCTCCACACGATATCATTGATATTTCACGAATTGTGTCTAAACACAATACCGTTCCTAACCAACCAAATATTTCAACATATGGTTATCCACAAAACCCCTTCTTTCCATTTCCTGAGATTGCAAAATCCATACCACTTCATAAAACTCTCCTTCATGCTAACAAATTTAACCGCCTTCCAACCTATCCATTCCGCCATCTCTTTCCAAACCAAAGAAGCGATGTAACAATTCAAAAAAAAAAATCTTAGGAGAGGCTTTATTCTCACCCTCTTTTTGTAAGTTCGGATGAGAACTTGGGTTGTCTTTTATCAATGAATTCTTGCTTACAAAAAAAAATACATAAATATAATTTTTAATTATGTGTCTTTTTTAATTTTATATATATATATATATATATATAACGAGAGCTTTGGGTTGATTAGATCGGCCCTGTTGGAAAGAAGTTATACGGTTCTACACGATGAAACAATATGCTTTGTTTTAAAAGATGTTTTCATTATCTTCTAATTTTGACAAGATTTACAAAGATATTCTGGAATGTTGACTAGATATGAAAGTTGTAACCTTTTGTATTTCATTTGTTATCTCGAGATATGAAAGTTGTAACCTTTTGTATTTCATTTGTTATCTCGAGAAAGATTTTGGGACTATACTAGTTCCATCATTGATAAAAATATGTCCTTTTGCCATTTCTATTGTTTATGATTCTATTGCGACTAACATCTTTTGAGAGAGTCACCAGAGTTAATATAGATGACATGTTCAACCACTTTAGTCACGTTTTTGAAAATCATTTAAATCTCATAAAAATGATGACTAACAGGATGACAAAATATGATTTTATTTTACCCAAGAAAATAATTCACAAAGGATATACCCATTAATATAGTAAAGAGTCCATAAGACAGAAAACCCCCAAGAAATTTTTTACTTAGGACCTTCTGCACCATAGAGCCTTCTCACTTTAGAAGACTAGTTGATTCAGAGTCAAATATAAAACAACTGAAGTAAATACTCAACAGAAAGGGACCTCGTGTCAGAGGACCCTTCAAATACGTGACACATAAGTGGATAAATATAAAAAAAACGCTTGAAAACACTTTCCACTTATATCTTATCTTTGACAACTAATCAGATTCAGAGCACCAAAGGTTGAGTTGTTTCAGAATCTATTATTCATCGGAAGCTAGTTCAGTGCTTCTGATCATAGTAGCTTATGATCATCATCAAACTCTGCTCCTCCATTCAGAAGAAAACACTATTCTTTTACAAAATGCATGTTCAGACTCTTTTTAATAAAATCAAATCTTTCAACTGCAAGAGGCTTGGTAAATATATCTGCCCATTGATGATCAATATTAATGAACTGTATATCTATCACACCTATCTGAACATAATATCTAATAAAATGATGTTTTATTTCTATGTGCTTGATTCTAGAATGTTGAATAGGATTCTTTGTCAAGCAAATAGCAGCAGTATTATCATAAAACAATGGAATACTGCTTCCATATATCTGATAATCTTCCCATTGATATTTCATCCAGAGTATTTGTGTGCAACAACTAGCAACTGAAATGAATTATGCTTATGCTGTAGACAGTAATGATTGCTTGTCTCTTACTAGCCCAAGATATAAGCTTATTACCTATGAATTGAAAGCTTTCACTAGTGGATTTTCTCTGAATTCCATCCCCAGCATAGTCAGCATCATAGAATCCAACTAGCTTGTAATCTAGGGACTTCTTATAAAAGAAATCCCATATTGGTTGTTCCTTTCAAATACCTAAAGATTATCTTAACCATAGTTAAGTGAGTCTCTCTAGGATCTTATTGGAATCTTTCACACAAAGAGATACTGCATAAAATATCAGGTCTAGAAGTTGTTAAGTAAAGTAAAGATCCAATCATACCTCTGTACAGCTTCTGACAAACTTTAGTGTTGCTTTCCTCTTTTCTCATTTTTTCAGTTAGGATGCATAGGAGTGGCCATGATCTTGCAATATTCTAGCTTTAATTTCTTCTGAAGTTCCTTTGTGTACATTGTTTGACAAACATAGACGCCATCCTTGCATTGGTTGATTTCCCAAAAAAGAACTCCAGCTTTCCCATCATTCTCATTTAAAACTCGGCCTACATTAACTCAAAAAATTCTTTGCAAAATGTAGCATTAGTAGAACCAAAAATGATATCATCAATATAAACTTGGAAAATTAAGATTTCATTTTTCAGTGTCTTTCTGAAAAGTGCAGTATCAACCTAACCTTTTTGAAACCAATTTTTTAATAAGAAATTATTACCGTTTAATATCAAGCTTTGGGAGCTTGTTTGAGTCCATAGAGTGATTTATTAAGTTTAAAAGCATACTCTGGGTGGATTGAATCCTCAAACCCAGGTGGTTGACATACACCTCTTCAGAAATAACGCCTTTTAAAAATGCACTTTATACATCCATTTGGCATAAAATAATATTATGATTAACAACATAAGATAAAAGTAATTTGATTTCCTCTAACCTTGCAACAGGTGCAAAGGTTTCATAGAAATCAATGCCTTCTTGCTGACTATAGCCTTGTGCTTCCTTACCACTTCAGCTTGCTCATTTAGATTGTTTCTGAAGACCTATTTTATTCCAATAATGTTCTCCTTATGGGATTTGGGTACCATATGCCATACTTCATTCCTTTGAAATTATCTTAGCTCTTCTTTCATGGCTATAATCCATCCATCATCTGATAAAGCTTCATCAATAGAAGTAGGTTCAATCAAGGAGATAGGTCTCAATATTTAAATTTCTTCTCTTAAAGCATATCTTGTCTTCAGAGGAATATCCTTATTTCCTATTATCAGTTCTTGTGGATGTGAAGACTTGTATTTGAAGGTCTTTTTGGATTGAGTTGCTTCTTGTGAGCCATCATGAGCTTCTTTAGAAGCTTCTTCATCTTGATGGATTTTAATAGTTGGATCAGTTTCTGGATCAACTGCCTCTGAATATCTTATACCTTCTGAACCACTAACTTTTGAAGAGATGATAACTTTTAAGCCACTAGCTTTTGATGATCTGGTAGCTGCTGAACCACCAGCTTCTTATGTGTCTTCATATACGTGGATTTCTACAAAACTTTCAACTAGCTCTGATATTTTATTGTCAGGCTCTTTGTCATCAAATTTGTTGTGTATTGACTGTAACACCCCTCTAATAACCCGCGGCAATTAACAATTATTAAATCAGAGTAACATGTAGAGAGGCATCACAATTCATAAATAATGAAAACACACGTCAGCATAAGTCATGCATTTACTGAAATTATAACTCATTAAACAAATCCATGTTTTACGCAGCGGAAATACTTCATCAAGTCAACATTATATCGCTAATGTATCTGACTTCAACCAAAACAAATAAATATAGAGTTACAATCAATTTTCCAAAACAAGCGTTCCCAGTGTTACAACTACCAGAGCATGACACCTGACACTAACTAAAACACTGACTCATGAGCTAATCCTCACCGAGTCGAACACCCGCTATCCTCAATCTGAAAATGACAACATGTAAGGGTGAGTCTCGTCATAATTAACAAATGTTATAAGGTTATAAAGCAATAACACGTCACAGTTGCATCATTCACCCAATTGTTTCATAAACAGACATTCAAACAAGTCAACAACAATCAACACATCATTCAACATTCACAACACTGGATTACATCCAATCATGTTATAAATTATGCATATGAATGAACTGACACTATGCATGTGGTACCAACATCATCCAATGGGACTAACCCATGACTGATCCACATCATCCAGATACGGCCCTGCCAGCACAGATTCCACACAATGGGAATCATGCCCTTCACTGATCCAACACCCCTTATGGATACAGTATCATCAATGAATATGAATGAATGCAACATATATAACATACTTATACCATCATCATCATCATCATCACCAATATCATCATCATCATCAAGTATGTTCATATATATTAACATCATTCAATCACCATTCTATCATCATCACACAGAAAATATACATGTATTTTACACCAATCATCATAATCAATAAGAAATAGAACACATGTATTCTCATCATTCTAAAACTAATCATTCATCATCATTTAGATCATTCTATAAGGTTCATTTAGCCCGAAACGGCGCATCAAATGGACCAACGGTTAAAAAGTTATGCCTCTTTGAACTTTTTATGATCTCAAAAGAAAACACAAACAGCACGCGGCGCCATCACCAGTTCGCGGCGCGAACTGAACGTCCTAAAAATCCTTGGCTCTCTGCCAAGCTATTCGCGGCGCAAACACCCTCACGCGGCGCGGAACGAGAAAAAGTTACGCCTTCGCGGCGCGAACACAGGTACGCGGCGCGACCTGAGCGTATCACAACTTCCTGGCATTCTGCCCACCTTTTCGCGGCGCCAACCCTATGTACGCGGCGCCAACCGGCGATTTCAGAAACCCCAACCTGCAGAAAACAGCATTCTATGCATCCCAAATGCCCTCAAAATCACACCAGTACGAATTTCAGAAAATGAACCACACATACAACACAATTTGCACAGTAGTATACACAATTCAAGCATCAATTGACATCATAGCATCATACACATCATGGATTCAATAAAGGATTAAAAGTCACACAAATTAACCCAATCCCTAAACCTATCATATGACTCAATCGATACGAATTTCACATCTATTCCATGCTATTAACCCCTAACCCGATAATAGATGATAATCAGACAAGTCCCCCCTTACCTTAGACAATCTTCTTGATCCTTGGTCTCTCCCTCTACCGTTCACCTTCACGTTCCTCGTTCCTCAGACTTATGTTCTTTCACGTTCTTTCTTTCTTCCCAATTCCAATTGTTTTATGAAATAATAATAATAATATTAGTAAAGGGCCTTCTTATCTCACACCCCCCCCCCCTTTTTACTATTTCTCACATGGCCCAAATGCCATAACCCATTATTTTTCACAAAATCATCATAATTCTAATTATTAATTCAATATTCTTGATTAAATTAATATTAAAATTATACGGGCGTTACAACTCTCCCCCACTAAAAGAGTTTTCGTCCTCGAAAACATACCTCAGGTAAAGAGCTCTGGATAAGAATCCTTCATCTGGCTCTCTAACTCCCAGGTAACATTTCCTTCAGCTGGTCCTCCCCAAGCTACTCTGACTAAAGCTATTTCCTTGCCACGCAATTGCTTCAGTCTTCTATCTTCAATTCTCACAGGTAACGTTTCAACCGTTAAGTTGTCTTTAACCTGTACATCATCCACTTGGATCACATGGGACGGATCCGAAATGTATTTCCTCAATTGAGACACATGAAATACATCATGCAAGTTGGCAAGCATAGGCGGTAACGCAATACGATAAGCTACTTCTCCCACCCTTTCTGAAATTTGGAATGGTCCAATAAAACGCGGAGTCAACTTCCTTGACTTCAATGCCCGACCAATTCCTGTCATAGGAGTAACTCTCATAAACACATGGTCTCCCTCTTGAAACTCAAGTGTTTTCCTTCTCCTGTCATGATAACTCTTCTGACGACTCTGAGAAGTTTTCATCTTCTCCTGAATCATCTTAATCTTCTCGGTAGTCTGTTGTACAATTTCTAGTCCAATCACAGCACTCTCACCAGATTCATACCAACACAACGGCGTCCTACATCTCCTACCATACAAAGCCTCAAACGGAGCCATACCAATACTCGAATGATAACTATTGTTGTAGGTAAATTCAATCAAAGGCAGATAACTATCCCAAGTACCTCCTTTTTCCAACACACAGGCACGTAACAAATCTTCTAACGACTGAATTGTCCTCTCAGTCTGTCCGTCCGTCTGCGGATGATAAGCAGAACTCAATCTCAGCTTAGTACCTAAAGCCTTCTGCAAACCCTCCCAGAACTTAGACGTAAATCTCGGATCTCTGTCTGACACGATACTCGAAGGAATACCATGAAGACTAACTATCTTCTCAATATATAATTGAGCCAGCTTCTCCATCGGATAATCCATTCTCACCGGTATAAAATGTGCAGACTTTGTCAATCTATCTACTACGACCCAGATAGCTTCACAATTCTTGACAGTTCTCGGTAAACCCAACACAAAATCCATTGATATGCTATCCCACTTCCACTCAGGAATAAACATCGGTTGCATCAACCCAGACGGTTTCTGATGCTCAATCTTTGACTTCTGGCAAATCAAACAAGAGTACACAAACTCAGCAATTTCCTTCTTCATTCCCGGCCACCAAAACAACTTTTTCAAGTCATGATACATTTTGGTAGCACCAGGATGAATACTCAATCCACTACGGTGTCCTTCTTCTAAAATACGTTTTCGGAGTTCAGCAATATCAAGGACACAAACTCGGTCACCAAACCTCAGTATACCATTCTCATCAATTCTGAATTCACCACTTTTGCCTTGGTTGATCAGAGTCAACTTATCTATCAACTCAACATCATCTTTCTGACCCTCTCTGATCTCTTCAAGAATGCCACTAGTCAGCTTCAACATACCCAATTTAACACTAGTAGGAGTACCTTCACATACCAAACTCAAGTCTCTGAATTGTTCAATCAAATCCAATTCCTTCACCATTAGCATAGACATGTGCAAGGTCTTCCTACTCAATGCATCAGCAACAACGTTTGCTTTACCCGGATGGTAATTCAAACCAAAATCATAATCTTTCAGAAATTCTAACCATCTTCTCTGCCTCATATTCAACTCTTTCTGGTCAAAGAGATACTTTAGACTCTTATGATCACTGAATACCTCAAATCTCGAACCATACAAATAGTGTCGCCACAATTTTAAAACAAAGACTACAGCTGCCAGCTCCAAATCATGAGTCGGATAATTCCTCTCATGCACTTTAAGTTGTCTCGACGCATAAGCGACTACTTGTTGATTTTGCATCAATACACCACCTAAACCCATCAGTGATGCATCACAATAAACCACAAATGATTCTGTCGGATTCGGCAAAATCAGGATAGGAGCACTAGTCAACCTCCTCTTCAGCTCTTGGAATCCCTCTTCACATTTTGCATCCCAAATAAAAGCTTGTCCCTTCCTGGTTAGTTTAGTTAACGGCAATGCTAACTTTGCAAATCCTTCGATAAACTTCCTGTAGTAACCTGCAAGACCAAGAAAACTACGAATTTCTGACACTGACTTCGGGGCTTCCCACTGAGACACAGCTTCTATCTTTGTAGGATCAACAGCAATACCATTCATAGAAATCACATGTCCAGGAAAACTAACTTCCTCTAACCAGAATTCACACTTCGACAGTTTGGCAAAAAGTTGCATCTCTTTCAACAGCTCTAACACAGTTCTGAGGTGTTCAGCATGTTCTTCCTCATTCTTAGAATATATCAGGATATCGTCTATAAATACCACCACAAACTTGTCGAGATAAGGATGAAATATCCTGTTCATATACTCCATAAAAACACCAGGTGCATTAGTAACTCCAAATGGCATTACAGAATACTCATAATGTCCATACCTTGTTCTAAAAGCAGTCTTCTGAATGTCATTATCTTTCACACGTATCTGATGATACCCAGACCTCAGATCAATTTTACTAAATACCCGCGCTCCAACCAACTGATCCATCAAATCATCAATCCTCGGTAATGGATACCGATTCTTGATAGTAACCTTGTTCAATTGTCTGTAATCTACGCACAGCCTCATCGAACCCTCTTTCTTCTTTACTAGTAACACAGGCGCACCCCACGGAGAAACACTAGGACGAATGAATTTCTTCTCCAGCAATTCTTCTAACTGCTTCTTCAGCTCAGCCAACTCAGACGGCGACATACGATACGGTGCCATCGACACTGGACTAGTTCCCGGAATTAAATCAATAGAAAACTCCACTTCTCTTTCCGGCGGTAATTCATTCACATCTCCTGGAAAAACTTTTGGAAATTCACACACCACAGGTAATTCGCTACTCGCCACTTTTTCTTTCACATTCATCAATGCGAACAACATAAATACTGTTGCACCATCTCCGATAGCCTCATTCACCTGTTTAGCTGTCATCTCCAGATTATCAGTACTAACCTCTTCAGGAAAAATTACCGTCTTCGCAAAACAGTTGATATGAACACGGTTGAATTCCAACCAGTTCATTCCCAAGATTACATCAAGTTGTTTCAATGGAAGGCACACTAAGTCCATCCCGAATTCCCTACCAAAAATGTCAACCGGACAATTCAGGCATGCAGACGAAGTAGTTACTGAACCCGACGCAGGAGTGTCAATAACCATACTTCCATTTATGTCAGATATCTCAAGATTTAACCTCGTAGCACAGTCCAAAGAAATAAAAGAATGAGTTGCTCCAGTATCAATAATCGCAACTAAAGGTGTGCCATGAATGAAACATGTACCTTTAATCAATCTGTCCTCTGGAGTAGTCTCTGACCCGGTCAAAGCAAAAACCTTTCCTCCCGATTGGTTCTTCTTCGGCTTGGGACAATTAGGACTGATGTGACCCTCTTCACCACAGTTGTAGCAAGTCACAACCCTCTTCTTGCAGTCAGCAGCAATATGGCCCACTTGGTCACACTTGTAACACTTCTTCTGATCAAGCTTGCACTCGTTCCTACGATGCCCAACCTCTCCACAGTTATAGCATCTGATGCGAGCACTGGAATCTCCCCCACTGGGTTTCTTCCAATCAATAGGTTTACCTCTACCATATGGTTTACCTTTGTCCATAGGCTTCTTACCCTTTCTGTCAACTAACTCGCGAGAGTGAGATGACTTCAGCTTGATGCTATCTTCCTCAAAAATCCTGCAACAATCCACTAAATCAACGAACCTCCGAATCCTCTGGTACCTAATACCCTGCTTGATCTCATCACGAAGACCATTCTCGAACTTGACACATTTTGAGAACTCACTGGCTTCGTCGTTGTTGTAGTGCACATAGTACTTTGCCAATTCCACAAACTTGGCAGCATACTCTGGTACAGTCATGTTACCTTGAACCAACTCCAGAAATTTCACTTCCTTTCTGCCCCTGACATCTTCAGGAAAATACCTCCTCAGAAATTCCCTTTTGAATATAGCCCAAGTAACCGCTATACCACCGGCATCCAGTTCAGCTTTGGTTGTCAACCACCAGTCATCAGCCTCTTCAGACAACATGTGAGTACCATATCTCACCTTCAGATCCTCAGCACAATCGATGACTCTGAAGATTCTCTCGATCTCCTTAAGCCACTTCTGAGCACCTTCAGGATCATGCGTGCCCTTGAACAATGGAGGATTGTTCCTCTGAAAACTATTCAGCTGCCTGTCAGCACCAATCGCAGCTCCATTGGCATTTCCTCCCAGCACACCAGCAATCATGCCCAGAGCCTCAGCGATAGCATCATCGTTTCTTCCTCCTCTTCCAGCCATCGTTCTGCTTAAATCACAACCAATTTAATCAGAACAGAAGTATCGACAGTTAACTCTTACTAGTCGCATATACAAGAAAGCAAACCGACACTAAGACTCTGGTCATAACGACCAACTATGCTCTGATACCACTATTGTAACACCCCTCTAATAACCCGCGGCAATTAACAATTATTAAACCAGAGTAACATGTAGAGAGTCATCACAATTCATAAATAATGAAAACACACGTCAGCATAAGTCATGCATTTACTGAAATTATAACTCATTAAACAAATCCATGTTCTACGCAGCGGAAATACTTCATCAAGTCAACATTATATCGCTAATGTATCAGACTTCAACCAAAACAAATAAATATAGAGTTACAATCAATTTTCCAAAACAAGCGTTCCCAGTGTTACAACTACCAGAGCATGACACCTGACACTAACTAAAACACTGACTCATGAGCTAATCCTCACCGAGTCGAACAGCCTCTATCCTCAATCTGAAAATAACAACATGTAAGGGTGAGTCTCGTCATAATTAACAAATGTTATAAGGTAATAAAGCAATAACACGTCACAGTTGCATCATTCACCCAATTGTTTCATAAACAGACATTCAAACAAGTCAACAACAATCAACACATCATTCAACATTCACAACACTGGATTACATCCAATCATGTTATAAATTATGCATATGAATGAACTGACACTATGCATGTGGTACCAACATCATCCAATGGGACTAACCCATGACCGATCCACATCATCCAGATACGGCCCTGCCAGCACAGATTCCACACAATGGGAATCATGCCCTTCACTGATCCAACACTCCTTATGGATACAGTATCATCAATGAATATGAATGAATGCAACATATATAACATACTTATACCATCAT
Organism: Vicia villosa; assembly: GCF_029867415.1. Taxonomy (NCBI): domain Eukaryota; kingdom Viridiplantae; phylum Streptophyta; class Magnoliopsida; order Fabales; family Fabaceae; genus Vicia; species Vicia villosa. Next base: position 119,890 of record NW_026706489.1, on the reverse strand, counting down.
CATCATCATCACCAATATCATCATATCATCAAGTATGTTCATATATATTAACATCATTCAATCACCATTCTATCATCATCACACAGAAAATATACATGTATTTTACACCAATCATCATAATCAATAAGAAATAGCACACATGTATTCTCATCATTCTAAAACTAATCATTCATCATCATTTAGATCATTCTATAAGGTTCATTTAGCCCGAAACGGCGCATCAAATGGACCAACGGTTAAAAAGTTATGCCTCTTTGAACTTTTAAAGATCTCAAAAGAAAACACAAACAGCACGCGGCGCCATCACCAGTTCGCGGCGCGAACTGAACGTCCCAAAAATCCTTGGCTCTCTGCCAAGCTATTCGCGGCGCAAACACCCTCACGCGGCGCGGAACGAGAAAAAGTTACGCCTTCGCGGCGCGAACACAGGTACGCGGCGCGACCTGAGCGTATCACAACTTCCTGGCATTCTGCCCACCTGTTCGCGGCGCCAACCCTATGTACGCGGACCGAACCGGCGATTTCAGAAACCCCAACCTGCAGAAAACAGCATTCTATGCATCCCAAATGCCCTCAAAATCACACCAATACGAATTTCAGAAAATGAACCACACATACAACACAATTTGCACAGTAGTATACACAATTCAAGCATCAATTGACATCATAGCATCATACACTTCATGGATTCAATAAAGGATTAAAAGTCACACAAATTAACCCAATCCCTAAACCTATCTTATGACTCAATCGATACGAATTTCACATCTATTCCATGCTATTAACCCCTAACCCGATAATAGATGATAATCAGACAAGTCCCCCCTTACCTTAGACAATCTTCTTGATCCTTGGTCTCTCCCTCTACCGTTCACCTTCACGTTCCTCGTTCCTCAGACTTCTGTTCTTTCACGTTCTTTCTTTCTTCCCAATTCCAATTGTTTTATGAAATAATAATAATAATATTAGTAAAGGGCCTTCTTATCTCACACCCCCCCCCCCCTTTTTACTATTTCTCACATGGCCCAAATGCCATAACCCATTATTTTTCACAAAATCATCATAATTCTAATTATTAATTCAATATTCTTGATTAAATTAATATTAAAATTATACGGGCGTTACATTGACTCTTCAAACATTTTGGTTTTAGAGTTATGCACCATGTATGTCTTTAAGTGTTCACAATATCCTAAGAAGATACTCTTTTGAGCTTTGGGAAAGAATTTCTTTAGATAAACCTTATTATTTAATATGTAACATGTACATCCAAAGTGGAGAAAATAAGATATATTAGGATTTCTTCCCTTGAATAGTTCATATGAAGTTCTTTTCAGAATATGTTATGAAAAATAGATTCTGTTTTGAACATAACATGTTGTGTTTACAGCTTCTACTCACAAATACTTTGAAAAGTCATTTTCATGGATCATACACACAAGATGGAGACTTCAGATTCTCATACACACAAGCAGGAGACTTCTACAATCTAACTTAGAAAGAAATACTGATTTAATATTACACTTTATATATAATCAGAGGTGTAAACAAAATATAACACAAAAAGACTCCAAGACTTAGGAATTTCTAGAATATACAAGTGTTAAGAAATCCTAAGTTAAGTTTGTGTTATTGTTTTGACAGAGTAACTGTTAGAACAAGATTTGTTCTGATCAATTATCTTAGTTTTGATGATAACAATAATATGAATTTTGCTTAAGATAATATGGTACTCTAATCCAATGCAATTTCCTTTTCAGGAAATATATAAAGAGTATGCATAATTCAGCGCTCAGAAGCTTTGTCTCAAAGGGTTCAGCATGCAACATCAGAACATGGTTTGGCAAGACATCAGAAGATGGTCGAAGCAGAATCAGAACATGGGTCTATGGAAGCATCAGAAGAACATGAGATCAGAAGCACTGAAGTTCTGATGGTATCACGCACAGAAGCACTTCAAGGTCAGAAGATCAGAAGATGCTTTGCACCAAGCTGTTTGACTCTGATGATATTCAAACGTTGTATTCACAAACATCAGATCAGAAGGAAGTACAAGTGGCAAGCTACGCTGACTGACAAAAGGAACGTTAAAAGCTATTAAAGGCAACGTCAGTAGACACAGCGTGAACAAGGCTCGAGGTAGTTGACAAAAGCGTATAACATTAAATGCGATGCTGTACGGAACACGCAAAGCATTAAATGCACTCAACGGTCATCTTCTCCAATGCCTATAAATATGAAGTTCTGATGAGAAGCAAGGTTAACGATTCTGAACAAAACAACTCATATTAACTTGCTGAAACTCTGTTCTATTCAAAGCTCAGAATCTTCATCTTCATCAAAGCTCACTACATTGCTGTTGTAATATATTAGTGAGATTAAGCTTAAACGTTAAGAGAAATATCACAGTTTGTGATTATAGCTTTTAAAAAGCAATTGTAATACTCTTAGAATTGATTACATTAAGTTGTAAGGAACTAGAGTGATCGTGTGGATCAGAATACTCTAGGAAGTCTTAGAGGGTATCTAAGCAGGTTGTAACTAGAGTGATCGTGTGGATCAGAATACTCTAGAAAGTCTTAGAGGGTATCTAAGCAGTTGTTCCTGGAGTGATCAGTGTGTGATCAGAAGACTCTGGAAGACTTAGTTGCTGACTAAGTGGAGAACCATTGTAATCCGTGCGATTAGTGGATTAAATCCTCAGTTGAGGTAAATCATCTCTGCGGGGGTGGACTGGAGTAGTTTAGTTAACAACGAACCTGGATAAAAATAACTGTGCAATTTATTTTTATCTGTCAAGTTTTTAAAGCTACACTTATTCAAACCCCCCCTTTCTAAGTGTTTTTCTATCCTTCAATTGGCATCAGAGCGCCGGTTCTAAGGTGCAAGCACTTAACCGTGTTTAGAAAAGATTCAGGAAGAGAAAAACGCTTCAGTAAAAGATGGCTGATGAAACTGCAAAGTCTACACCTACATCTGGCTCTGCTGAGCAACACAACGGTAACAATGGTTATACTAGACCGCCGGTATTTGATGGTGAAAACTTTGAATACTGGAAAGATAAACTGGAAAGTTACTTTCTTGGTCTAGATGGTGATCTATGGGATCTTCTGATGGATGGTTACAAACATCCAGTAAATGCCAGTGGCGTAAAGCTGACAAGGCAAGAAATGAGTGATGATCAGAAGAAGCTTTTCAGGAATCATCATAAATGCAGAACTGTTTTGCTGAATGCTATCTCTCATGCTGAGTATGAGAAGATATCTAACAGGGAAACGGCCTATGACATATATGAGTCCTTGAAAATGACTCATGAAGGAAATGCTCAAGTCAAGGAGACTAAAGCTCTCGCTTTAATCCAGAAGTATGAAGCCTTCAAGATGGAGGATGATGAAGACATTGAAAAGATGTTTTCAAGATTTCAAACTCTTACTGCTGGATTGAGAGTTCTTGACAAGGGATACACCAAGGCTGATCACGTAAAAAAGATCATCAGAAGCTTACCCAGAAGATGGGGTCCTATGGTAACTGCATTTAAGATTGCGAAGAATCTAAATGAAGTCTCTTTGGAAGAGCTGATCAGTGCCCTGAGGAGTCATGAAATTGAACTGGATGCGAACGAGCCTCAAAAGAAAGGTAAGTCTATTGCATTAAAATCCAATATCATGAAATGCACTAACGCTTTTCAGGCTAGAGAAGAAGATTCTGAAGAATCAGAATCTGAAGAAGAAGATGAACTGTCCTTGATCTCCAGAAGGCTAAATCAACTCTGGAAGAACAAGCAAAGGAAGTTCAGAGGCGTCAGAAGTTCAAAGAAATTTGAACGTGGAGAATCTTCTGATGACAGAAGATTTGACAAGAAGAAGGTCATGTGCTATGAATGCAATGAGCCTGGACACTTCAAGAATGAATGTCCAAAACTTCAGAAGGAAAATCCCAAGAAGAAGTTTCATAAGAAGAAAGGTCTTATGGCAACCTGGGATGAGTCAGAAGATGATTCAGACTCTGAAGATGAGCAGGCTAACTGTGCGCTGATGGCGACAGAAGATGACGGATCAGAATCTACATCAGAATCAGATTCTGAAGAGGTATTCTCTGAACTTACTAGAGATGAGTTAGTTTCCGGTCTAACAGAACTTCTGGAATTCAAGTCTCAGATTAGTCTCAAATACAAAAAGCTGAAAAAGCTATTTGAATTTGAAACAAAGAAGCTTGAGTTGGAGAATTCTGAATTAAAAGAAAAACTTTTAAAATTATCCAATAATGTTGGATCTCCTTCTGATTCAGAAAAATCCACTCCTAGTCTAAACCATATTCTGAAAGAATATGATTTAAGTTTCAGGAAGTTCTTATCTAGAAGTATTGGCAGAAGTCAGCTAGCTTCTATGATATATGCTGTGTCTGGAAACAAAAGAGTCGGCATTGGTTTTGAGGGTGAAACCCCATACAAACTTGAACCTGTTGATGAAATGAAATTCACATACAAGCCATTGTATGATCAGTTCAAGTATGGCCACTCCCATGATATTAGGCACACTTCACATGCTCAAAGTTTTCACATAACACACACCAAAAAGCATGTGACACAACCTAGGAAATATCATGAAACTCACATTAAAAATTATCATGCTGTTCCTCCTATTGCTTACAATGTTAAACCCAAGTTCAATCATAACTTGAGAAAATCTAACAAGAAAGGACCCAAGAAGATGTGGGTACCTAAGGATAAGATTATTCCTATTGCAGATATCCTTGGCTGCAAAAAGGACAAAGCACAACATGTCGTGGTACCTGGACTCTGGATGCTCACGACACATGACAGGAAGAAGGTCTATGTTCCAAGACCTGGTGCTTAAGTCTGGAGGAGAAGTCAAGTTTGGAGGAGATCAGAAGGGCAAGATAATTGGCTCTGGAACTATAAAGTCTGGTAACTCTCCTTCCATTTCTAATGTACTTCTTGTAGAAGGATTAACACATAACCTCTTATCTATCAGTCAATTGAGTGACAATGGTTATGATATAATCTTTAATCAAAAGTCTTGCAAGGCTGTAAATCAGAAGGATGGCTCAATCCTATTTACAGGCAAGAGGAAGAACAACATTTATAAGACAGATCTGCAAGATCTTATGAGTCAGAAGGTGACTTGTCTTATGTCTGTTTCTGAAGAGCAGTGGGTCTGGCACAGAAGATTAGGTCATGCTAGTTTGAGAAAGATTTCTCAGATTAACAAACTGGATCTTGTCAGAGGACTCCCTAATCTGAAATTCAAATCAGATGCTCTTTGTGAAGCATGTCAAAAGGGCAAGTTCTCCAAACCTGCATTCAAGTCCAAGAATGTTGTTTCTACCTCAAGGCCATTAGAACTCTTGCACATTGATCTGTTTGGCCCAGTCAAAACAGCATCTGTCAGAGGGAAGAAATATGGATTAGTCATCGTAGATGATTATAGCCGCTGGACGTGGGTAAAATTCTTGAAACACAAGGATGAGTCTCATTCAGTGTTCTTTGATTTCTGCATTCAGATTCAATCTGAAAAAGAGTGTTAAATCATAAAGGTCAGAAGTGATCATGGTGGTGAATTTGAGAACAGATCCTTTGAAGAATTCTTCAAAGAAAATGGTATTGCCCATGATTTCTCTTGTCCTATAACTCCACAGCAAAATGGAGTTGTAGAACGAAAGAATAGGACTCTGCAAGAAATGGCCAGAACCATGATCAATGAAACCAATATGGCTAAGCATTTCTGGGCAGAAGCAATAAACACTGCATGCTATATTCAGAATAGAATCTCTATCAGACCTATTCTAAATAAGACTCCTTATGAATTGTGGAAGAATAAAAAGCCCAACATTTCATATTTCCATCCTTTTGGATGTGTATGCTTTATTCTGAACACTAAAGATCATCTTGGTAAGTTTGATTCCAAAGCACAAAAATGTTTCCTTCTTGGATATTCTGAACGCTCAAAAGGCTACAGAGTATACAATACTGAAACATTGATTGTGGAAGAATCAATCAATATCAGGTTTGATGATAAGCTTGGTTCTGAAAAACCAAAGCAGTTTGATAATTTTGCAGATTGTGATATTGATATATCAGAAGTTGTTGAGCCAAGAAGCAACGCATCAGAAGCAGAGCTTCTCAGAAGCAAAGAATCTGAAGATCAAGTATCAGCTTCTCTGGAGAATCTAAGCATTTCTGAAGAACCATCTGTCAGAAGATCATCCAGACTCATCTCTGGTCATTCAGAAGATGTCATTCTTGGAAAGAAGGATGATCCAATCAGAACAAGAGCATTCCTTAAGAACAATGCAGACTGTCAATTAGGCCTTGTATCTTTGATCGAGCCAACTTCTGTTGATCATGCTCTAGAAGATCCAGACTGGATAATTGCTATGCAAGAAGAACTGAATCAGTTTACAAGGAATGATGTTTGGGATCTTGTTCCTAGACCAGATGGATTCAATATAATAGGTACAAAATGGGTCTTCAGAAACAAGCTCAGTGAGAAAGGTGAAGTGGTAAGGAACAAAGCCAGACTGGTGGCTCAGGGTTATAGTCAGCAAGAAGGGATTGACTATACAGAAACCTTTGCACCAGTGGCCAGGTTAGAATCTATTCGTCTATTAATTTCATTTGCCACTCAACATAACATCACTCTCTATCAGATGGATGTTAAGAGTGCCTTCTTAAATGGTTATATAGATGAAGAAGTTTATGTCCATCAACCTCCTGGTTTTGAAGACTCTATGTCCCCTAATCATGTTTTTAAACTAAAGAAATCGTTGTATGGATTGAAACAAGCTCCCAGAGCTTGGTATGAACGCTTAAGTTCTTTCCTTCTGGATAATGGTTTCACTAGAGGAAAAGTGGACACTACTCTCTTTTGTAAAACCTTTAAAAGGGATATTTTAATTTGTCAAATATATGTAGATGATATTATTTTTGGAACATCTAATGCTACACTTGGAAAGGAGTTTGCTGAGTCTATGCAGGCTGAGTTTGAAATGAGCATGATGGGAGAACTCAAGTATTTCCTTGGAATACAAATAAATCAAACATCAGAAGGAACGTATGTTCACCAAACCAAGTATGTGAAGGAACTTCTGAAGAAGTTTAATCTTCTAGACTGCAAAGAAGCCAAAACTCCTATGCATCCAACATGCATCCTAGGTAAGGATGAGGTAAGTAAGAAGGTAGATCAGAAGTTATACAGAGGTATGATTGGATCTCTTCTATATTTGACTGCTTCTAGACCTGACATTCTGTTCAGTGTTTGTTTGTGTGCTAGATTCCAATCAGATCCTAGAGAATCTCATTTAACTGCTGTTAAGAGAATTCTAAGGTATCTGAAAGGTACTACTAATGTTGGCTTAGTTTACAGAAAATCTAAAGAATACAACTTAGTAGGTGTCATACCCCAAAATTTGCCCACGAATTTGAATCTCACTACTGACGTTTTATTTGCTTCTAACTGCAGTTTTAATTGTATTTGATAAAAAAAAACCCACAAAAAATAAGTTTTTTTAATTTAACATTTTTTTAAAATATCCAATTTTTATTATTACTCACCTTTTATTCAAAAAATCATACATTAAAAAAAAATGAAAGAAGATTTTCTCTTTTTATAGTTTAAACCAGTATTTTCTTAATTAGTTAAATATAGTCTTAAGTCTCAAGTAAAATTGTGGGCTTTTGGCCATTTAAATTAGTTATGGTCCATAATTTTATCTAACCTAATTACCTCTTATAAAAACTAAGGACTAATCCTAATTTTGGGATTCATGATCTTTCTCACGATCACAAGGATTTTTCTGCAGTCGAGTACCATAACCAAGGCCAAAATTTCAAGGAAAAAGCCCAAATCGTTCCATTGGTTACAGCGGATATAAAAGCGATTTGAAGGTTCAAACGTGTTGCTGGAGGGTTGTTGATCAACTCCCAGTCAGAATCGAAGCCCAGAACGCTCGGAATCATCACCTACGAGTTTACGGTTTGGCTTTCATAAACTTGAATCGTTTGGTTTAATTTGTGTATGATAAACAAATTTTGATTGCATATTCACGTTCATGACATCGAATCGAAGTTGTCCATATGATTTAATTGTTGTTTAAGCATATAAATCGGTATCTGCCATGGTTAGGTTGTGAAGGTTTCAAATTGGGGTTTCCCAAAATAGGTAAAATTAGGCCAAACCGATGCCCCTGTCATGTTTAGAAGGTAATTTTAGGATGAACCGTATGCTTACTTGGGATTTATTCATAGTATTTGTCGAGCTTTGATTTGCAGGACCTATGGCAACAAACGAAAAGCGTTGCCAAAAAGTGCTGTGTTCTTGACATTTCCAACGAAGAAGAGGAACAGTGACAAGCGCGCGTTTTGGTTTAAATTTAAAATGTTACTCTGTTTATTTTGATTGTATTTCCATATTGAATCACATTAAGCGCGCAGCATGATTGGCAAAGACAAGGAGCTGCTGGTGGTGGGCACGCTGGTTCGATTCCCATCCCCAGCGTTTATTTTTACGAATTCATAACTTTCTTGGTCCCATGCGCCTCATGCATGCAAGCCTGCCACACGCCCTCAATGCTCAGCCACAGGATCTTCCCAGCGCAAGATCCAATGTCTCAGAAGGTGTAGTCCACCATACACCATCAGGAGCGCGTCACATACAAGCAGAGCTAAGTCTCTTCCATTTTTATTTTATTTTTTATTTATTATTTATAATATAATCTTTTTATTCATTTATTATTTGTTTTGTCTATTAATATCTATTATAAAAATATGTTAAAAAGTCACTTTTCACACAATTTAGTTTAATAATATTTATTTAATCTATTTATTTTAATAATAATTTATTTTAAAATGTTTTAAATTAATTTGACTTGTTTAGTTATCTTTATTAATTTTTATATAAATATTAGGGTTAGGATATTTTAATCGAAATTTTATTTTTAATGATTTGATTAATTAGGTTGAAGACCAATAATTAATTAAATCGTTTATTTAAATTCGTACCCTAATCAGGGTTTGCGAAGATCATGCCCTACACTGAATGTTTTTTTATTTATGCCTTTTCAGGGTTACTCTTCAAATGCCTTCCGAATACGCGCCAATCTCAAAACGCGAAGTTAAGTGTTCTATTCAGTCTAATTTAAATTCTATTTGGTTTATTTTTAAAATTAGGGTTTGTTTCGCCTTCATTCTTCTTTTGCCTTGCCTCTTTTCAGGGTTAACCTAAAGGCATCCTCCGACTACCAACCATATCAGGTCAAATGCAAAAAGTTAAGTGCCCTTTATTTGATTACTTATTTCAAATTATTGTCTCGACCTTCTTATTTTAGGGTTAGAGACGTTCGCCTCTGAATTAGCCATACACTCACCCTATTTTTGGTTTGTTTGCCTTTTCAGGGTTCGTTGATCGCCAAAGTTACGAGTTTGGTAACCCTAAACTCTAATCTTTTATTCTTTCTGTTTAATTATTACTTATGTCAAACCCTACTAAGGGATCCGCTGGTTTCATTGTCCCCTCCCCCATATTATTGTTGTTCTTGCCTTATATTATCTGCGTGGTTAGTAAAATAGGGAGTGACAACCGCGAATTGAATTTAGAATCGCTAATTTACAAGATAATATAATTGAATATAATCACGTGATTGGTGCACACACGCACGCTTTTGGGTAACCCTCTCTGTTGCCTTGTTGCCTGCTGCCTGTTGCCTTTGTGTTTTTTTGCAGAATAAGCCATGTCCCTCGAATACGAGGATACCTCAGCCATGCTACCTCGATAAATAAAGGTCATACGACCCTAAATGATGCTGCCTTCGATACACAAATATGACCTCGACCCTCGGAAGTTGCCTACGGAAAGAGGCTGAGGTATCTTCTGGTTGCCTAACGAAAATGGCTTATTCTGATTCTTGCCTTAGACTACCTGCCCTTCTATGGCATGGGACAGTCTCATGGCAAAGGATGCTTCGACGACCCTTCAACCTCCAAACGAAAGGCTTCCTGCCCTCTTATGGCAAGGATAGACCCTTTCATTTTGAAAGGCTAAAAAGAGACCTATCATCTGAGTTTAAGGTAATTGCCCCTAATTGCCTTGCAATGCTCATCTTTAATATTCTTTCTCACAATTCTTCGAAAACTGGCTACGCTCATTTACGAGCTAAAGTCCACTTTTTTCTTTCATCTACCTTTTAAAAAACAAACGAGCAAGCAAAGCAATTAAGAGCCCATGGAAAACCATGGATGCAAAGGGTGCCTTACACCTTCCCTTTGCATAAATTACCCCCCGAACTTAGATTTCTTTAAAAGGTTTTTTTCTGTTTCTTTTTGCCTTTCTGATTTAGTTTGGATAAAATAAAAGTCGGTGGCGACTCTTGCTTACCGTACATTTTCGATTATAAAAAGTCAGTTCACCGTATTACAGAACTGGCGACTCTGCTGGGGATATATTCGATAAAAGAGGGGTGTAATACGGTGAACTGACTTTTTATCAATCGAAATGTCGCGGTAAGCAAGAGTCGCCACCGACTTTTATTTTATCCAAACAATATTCGGAAAGGCAAAAAGAAACAGAAAAAAACCTTTTTAAAGAAATCTAAGTTCGGGGGGTAATTTATGCAAAGGGAAGGTGTAAGGCACCCTTTGCATCCATGGTTTTCCATGGGCTCTTAATTGCTTTGCTTGCTCGTTTGTTTAGAAAATGTAGATGAAAGAGATAGGGACTTTAGCTCGTAAATGAGCGTAGCCCTTTTGAAAAATTATGAGAAAGAATATAATGAAAGTTTGAGCATTGCAAGGCAATTAGGGGCAATTACCTTAAACTCAGATGATAGGTCTCTTTTTAGCCTTTCAGAATGAAAGGGTCTATCCTTGCCATAAGAGGGCAGGAAGCCTTTCGTTTGGAGGTTGAAGGGTCATCGAAGCATCCTTTGCCATAAGACTGTCCCATGCCATAGAAGGGCAGGTAGTCTAAGGCAAGGATCAGAATAAGCCATTTAGTAGGCAGCCAGAAGATACCTCAGCCTTTTTTCGTAGGCAACTTCCGAGGGTCGAGGTCATTTGTGTATCGAAGGCAGCATCATTTAGGGTCGTGACCTTTTTATCGAGGCAACATGGCTGAGGTATCCTCGAATTCGAGGGACGAGGCTTATTCTGCAAAAACACAAAGGCAACAGGCAACAGGCAACAGGCAACAGAGAGGGTTACCCAAAAAGCGTGCGTGTGTGCAACATTCACGTGATTATATTCAGACATTTATCTTTTAATTAGTTATTCTAATTCAGTTTAAGGCTTGCACTCCCTAAGATTACTAACCACGCAGTATATAAAGCAATAAAGGGAAGGGGGAAAATGAAATCAGCGGAGGAGAGGGGAATTGTAACCAGCGGATCCCTTAATAGGGTTTGGCATAAGTAATAATAATAATCATAAAAAATATAAAGATGAGGTTTAGGGTTACCAACAACGTAGCTTTGGCCATTGACAACCCTGAAAAAGAATGTAAATAAAAAGTTGGGTGAGTGTATAGCTAATTCGAAGGTTGGCAGGGTTAACCAGAAAATAAAGAGTAAATGAATAAAAAAAATAAAAAATAATTATTAAATAAGCGAAGCTACTTAGCTTTGATTCGATTTGATCTGATATGGTTACTAGGCGCTTTTAGGGTTGACCCTGAAAGGCAAGGCAAAAAAGAGGGTGAATGCAAGGCAAACCCTAATATCAAAATAATTTAGATATAATTTAAATTAAATGAAATTAAATTACTTAACTTTGAGGTTTGTTGAAGGTCGATAACTGGAGGTAGCCTGAAGCATTGACTCTGACCATTGAAACATTGACAATAGAAAAGGAAGTAAGCGTAGGAGGAGTTCATTGTCAGCGGGGATCAAACCCTAAAAATAAAAGGTGAAAGAAAATTTAAATAAGGAAAGGATAGAACTTAACTTTTGTTTGACGTGGCGCTCAGTCGGAAAGCGCTTGGAAAGTAACCCTGAAAAGGCATAAATAAAAACATTCAGTGTAGGGCATGATCTTCGTAAACCCTGATTAGGGTACGAATTTAAATAAGAAAATACAAACGATTTAATTAATTATTGGTCTCGCGACCTAATTAATTAAATTGGGATCATAAAATTAAATCGAGTGTAAAAGTAATTTTTAGGAATTTTTTTGGAATGAAAATACAATAAATAAGAATTTTGAAAGATTATAAGTAATTAAATATAATATAAATAAACAAATATATAGTAAATAAATTAGATAAAAGGTAATTATAAATAAATAAATGAATAAGAATAATAGAAAATATAATAATAAAAAAAAAGATAATATATATATGAAATAAGAATGAAATAAAATAATAAAGAAAATTAAAATACTTAGCTCATTGATCCTGTGAGGCTGCATATTGAGGGAACATGGTGTATCTTCGTTGCTGCTCCACCCGATCTGAGCTTGCGTGCGATCTAACGATCCAGAATTGAGGATGCATCCAGGCAATGCGGGAGATGCAGCAGCAGATTACAAGGGAACAAACAAATGACCAAAATATGTCACAGGTCAGGTTCGAACCGGTGGCATGGGAGTGAAACGCACGCATGACTAACCACTGAGCCATCTTCAATTCGCTGTTAGCAAGGCACTCGCAAAACATGATATATTAAAAAAAAATCATTCAGCATTTAAAATAAAAAAAACTCGCGCGCGACTTGCAGGGGTCATCTTCTTCCTTGCGTTTCAGCGGCCACCTGCGATTATCAAGGATACCCAAATATGCAACATAAATTTATCTCAAAACCATGTACCGACTAGAATTAACCTCCTGAACACACTCAAACCCTCAGTTTTGCTTAATTTTGGCTAAATCAAAAAAACCCAATCTAAAGCTCAAAACCCTAGCCATGGCCGATTGGAATACCTGCGCTTAAAATTTAATTAACTTATCCAGAAAGCATCTAAACATGGTTATGAATGCAATTATACAATCAAAACATGATGGAAGGGCGCATAAGTATGGATTCGATCTCAAAAATAATTGGGGCAAACCGTGAGTGTTATGGCAATGTTCTTGATGCTTCCAAGTCCGAAACCGGTTGTGGAATGTTCAGTGATCTTCCAGGAATGATTTGAGACCACCTGCAACGCTTGAATTGTCTTTAATCTCAGAATTGGATCTTGAGTTTTTTGATTATTTTTGTGCTCGGATTTGGTTCCTTTTGAGGCAGAATTTTCGTTCCCCTAGTCTTTGGCATTGTTCAGGTACTTATAGAGGAGAGTTTAGGTCAATATATTTGAGTGAAATCCAATTAAATCTTTGATTGAATGTGGAGAAAATTTGATTGGAAATATGCCATGAAATCTTTCTAATTTTGCCTTAATTGAATCAATCTCTTCCCAATTTTAATATGCACGAAATTATATTGGTTTTGGGATATTATTGACAATTGAATTGATCCAAATTGATTCTAGAAACCAAATCTTTGATTTTCTATTGAATTACTTAATTTTAATCATTTTTTAAATGAATAAAAATTAATAATAAATCAAATAGATCGCACAATTTCGTGGCCATTGGTTTATGGGCTCTCAATGTCATGAGGAACAAGCTTGGATCTTAAAAATATCGGCCCATTAGCAAGAAATTCAAAATTCCTTCACACTTTTCCCTCCAAAATAACTCAACTTTAGGAAAGCCAATCTCTCTCAATTTTTGAGGTATGGAAGTGTTCTAAGACTTTTTAGAAACCTCAGAGAGTCCTCTAACTAGTGTTTTTGGTCTCATATCAAAATTCTTTTCCAATCTCATTTTATGTTCTTTTGAAAAAAGTATCTTTTTGTTGACTTTTGAAAAAGATCTATAATGTATAAAGCCATATCTCTTAAACCATTGACCTATGAGCTTTGATTCTTGTACCATTGAATAGAGGAATGAATTCCCTTTAAAATGAGCTTTGGTGGGAATTTTTCTGATGAAGTATGAATATTTGGTGGATTTTCAAAGTTTGGTTGACTTTTTCAATTCATGCCCAAAGTAGTAACTTTTGACTTTTGACTTTTCTGATCTTTCAAATCACCATCATGATCAATCCTTGATCAAATGATGATTTTAAGGTTATGAGGATGTTGTGGACCAAATATCTTGAACTTTGACTGTATATTGACTTGCAATGACTATTTTGCCCTTGAGAGTCGACTGTTGACCTAATCAAGATTTGAGGGACTCAACTTGCTCTGATTGATTTGAAACTTTACATGGAGATTCTTTGGGATGTCGGTGACCCTATGGAACCACCTTGAGCCATTGATTCAGTGATTTTCTTTTGAGTGAACCAAAACCCTAGTTCAGAGCCTTGTATAGGGGAGTGTGTTTTAGGAGCATTGTGTTTTGATTTGGTTTTGTGCAGGAGAAGAGTATGGGCAAATTTTGGGGTATGACAGCTGCCCCTGTTCAATTATCTTAAACCTGAAGATGTAGAGTGGTTTGTATGCCAGTCGGTATCTGAAGGTGGAAGGTGATTGAACACTAGAATACCAAGAAATTTGCCCTAGTTGAAGTAGGGACTTTTGTCGGAGATGGGCTTTAAAGATGCCATCCGGTAGTTGAAGTTTGAGAAATGTCGTTTGCGCGTTGATCGTGTCATTACCGTTCGTAGTAAATGAATTAGATCTTTTGGAGAGATAATCGTGTCTACATCGTTCGTGATGATAGAATTAGACTTCTCTTGTCGTGTCAGTACCGTTCGTAGTAGCTGAATTAGACTGAGAAGGTCAGTGATCGTGTCTACACCGTTCGTGATGATAGAATTAGACCTCTGAAATTTGATCGTGTCAGTACCGTTCGTAGTATCTGAATTAGATCTTTTGTCGTGTCAGTACTGTTCGTAGTAGCTGAATTAGACTGAGAAGTTCAGTGATCGTGTCTTCACCGTTCGTGATGATAGAATTAGATCTCTGAAATTTGATCGTGTCAGTACCGTTCGTAGTAACCGAATTAGATCTTTTGTCGTGTCAGTACTGTTCGTAGTAGCTGAATTAGACTTTGAAAGTGATCGTGTCATTACCGTTCGTGGTAAATGAATTAGATCTTCGAGCGTTGATCGTGTCAGTACCATTCGTAGTAGCTGAATTAGATCTTGGAAAGTTGGAGATTTCGTTCATTTGTCGGTACCTGTATTCTGAAAAAGGTAAGGTTAATCTTTATGCAATGTCATGATGCATGAGAGCTTTTGTATGAGTTCATTATGAGGTAATGTATGCAGTGTATGACATATGATATGTGAATATGATTTATGTTGTCTTTGATTAAGAAAGTAGATCTTTATGTCCTTGTAATTGTACTGTCTGATCTTGTCTTGAAGATGCTCAGCTGGGAATTCATGATTTCTGCTTGGAGATGATCAGTGACTTGATGTTCCCTGATTGGTGATAAAGATATTGATAAATCGTGTTGGAGGAGAGCGACAGTGTTGAAGATGTAAACTCTGTTGGGCAGCCATGTCTTTATCGGGAGCGTTTGAAGATATCTTCTTAATGATTACTCTTGTGGGGATATGATCTTGTGAACCCGGCTTTGTGGGGAGACATGGGTGAAAGTTGCCCCCAGTATTATAGTAACTACTACTTGA
Organism: Vicia villosa; assembly: GCF_029867415.1. NCBI lineage: Eukaryota > Viridiplantae > Streptophyta > Magnoliopsida > Fabales > Fabaceae > Vicia > Vicia villosa. The sequence goes on along the minus strand of NW_026706489.1, from coordinate 104,257 downwards.
TTTAGGACACGTCACTTAAAATGTCAAACGGGACTTGTATAGATTTGCCCCAGTTAGCAGGAACTTTGGAAAGATTCACCTTGCGAGGACTTTATAAGATGTGCACTTTAGGAGACATGCCCCTAGTAATCATATGCCCAATATGATGTCCTATGTTGGTTGAGAAGTAGCTTCAGATCTTCTTGGATGTGTGCCCCTGATTATTTTGGCATCCTTGAGAGATTCTCGGAAACTTGACTTGATTGCCCCAAATTGTTTGGACAAATAGTTTGAAACCCACTTGAGGTGTATGCCCTTGATTGTTTGGCTTCTGAGAGATTCTTATAATCTTGACTGGATTGCCCCAGATTGATTGGGCAAAGCATGCCATGCCCCTTGTATACGTACGAGACATTGCTTCTCGGAGTAATCTTGTCTGTTGGGATAACTTTTAGTCATTAGTTGTACCATGTGCAAGTTCTTTCTGATTCTAGCATTTGAAATTATGTAGCAGAATATGTTTAATAATGAATTCATGAGATGCAATGCATACGTTTGTCTTGAATTTTTGAAAAACCTTTAAAACATGAGATGCAAAAACACGACACTTGTAAAAAAATGATATTTGTAATAATGTTTGTAAGAATGAAATACCGACTCCTCGTTTTTTGGTAAACCTTAAGGAGTCAGGATACCCTTTTTTTGGTGACAGTATGCTTTCGAACTAACCATGCTTCAATTAGGACTTTCAAGGGTTGTAACGTGGCTTGGTTCACGGTTTAAGAAACAAAGGATAAAGGCTCAAAGTTTATTTATCCCCACCCCTCTTCGTGATGATCTTCAATCCTAAGCTCAGTTAATTCAACTTATGCATTCAGGTTCCAAGAGACTTTTGGATTTGCACCTTTGATAATGATGATGATTCGCAAGCAAAGAGAATTTTTGAGATGGCAGTCACTTCTTCCTTTCGGTAGTCACAACATTGTGTCGTTCAGGAATTTATTGACTTCTCTTTTTTCATCTTTTGATATCCCTAACTTTTGCCTGAACTGTCTATTTTAAGCTTACAGTCAGCGGGATGCCTCGATTTTTGCCTAAGTCATCTTTTTGTTTTTTGACTTAGCAGGCTTTTCTTTGTACATATGTTTATTCATTTTTTTTTGAAAGATATTGACTGCCTTGCTTAATGATTGATGAACCATCATTGGCTTTTGATTGACATCTCCAACACTTCTTTGATGTGTACGGATGAACGCTTGTGATTGAAACCTTTGTTGAAAGGTGTACAGAGTGATTCTCTTAAAATAGAATGCACAGCCAAAATAACTGAGAACTACCCTGCCCCAGGTTAAAAATGCGGGTGTTTCGTACAAAAAGAAACTTCTACTCCTTAGGCTCAAAGGGGTTGACGAGGGATTACCATCCTTATATCTCCACTGTTTAGGAATTAAAATAATGCCTGTACATCATCAGCATAGTCCATTCAAAAGCATACTGTATGAGGTTGCGGTATCGTTTTCGTCATCCTCCCTCAAAAGGCTTACAACTTAGCAAGAGTTGAATAATCATAAAACATATGCAAAGTAAATACGCAATTTAAAATGAGTGATAAACGAAATAATTTATTCAAGACAAATATATGCAATGCACTGATGATGATTATTAAAACAAATAATGTCTATCATAATTTGAATGTTTAAACAAACAGAATAGAAATTGCAAATGAAAGTAAAACTAATGATCTAAAGTTCATCCACTATGACATTAATCATTCTTGTCGTGATTGTGCCTGGGAGCAGGGATCACTATAGGAGTCTGGGGATGAGGAAATTCAATTTCACTAGCATCGATCATGTCTTGAATCTTGTTCTTCAATGGCCAACAATCATTTGTATCATGTCCAGGGCTATTGGAGTGGTATGCGCACCTCGCATTGGGCTTATAGCTGGGAGCGGAAGTGTTGGGCTTTACAGGAGGACCCCTCACAGTGATCAAGTTCTTTCTCAACAAATGTTGTAATGCCTGAGCCAGTGACATGTTGATCTTTGTAAACTGGCGTTTAGATGTATTCGACTTGCGTCTTTGTTGTGGAGCTAATGTAGAGGTCAGAATTGTCCCCACAAATTGGTTGGGTTCATTGTGATCTTTCTGGTCGTACACAACGTGAGGTTCCTCAGGAGACTGGCAGTTAATGATTTTGTCATCGATTAAGTCTTGGATCTTATTCTTCAGTGTCCAACAGTTATTAGTGTCATGTCCAGGACTATCAGAATGATACGCACACCTTGCATTAGGATTATAACGAGAAGAGGAAGTACTAGGATTCCTCGGAGGGTCCTTCAAAGTGATTAGCCCTTTCTTCAGCAATTGTTGCAACGCTTCGGCCAGAGTCATATTGATCTTTGCGAATTGGCGCTTGGGTGTATCTGACTTGTGTCCTTGTTGTGGAACTGGTGTAAAGGTCAGAATTGTCCCCACAGATTGGTTGGGTTCATTGTGACCTTTCCGATTGTACCCAGTACTGGCCATATGAGGTTTCTCAGGTGAAATGACGTCAATGATCTTGCAATCAATGAGGTCTTGGATCATGTGCTTCAATGGTCCACAATCCTCTGTATCGTGACCAGGACTGTTTGAATGATAAGCACATCTTGCATGGTACTTGTACCCAGGAGCGGGATTAGTAGGAAGTGAATATGGAGGCAATAGAGTTATCAAGTTCTGATTGAGCAGTTGTTGCAGAGCTTGAGACAGCGACATATGTAATGGAGTAAATGACCGCTTAGGCTTGGATCTCTGATTATCTTGACCACCTTGATACTTGTATTGATTCTTCTCCTTCTCGATCAGAAGTGCCTTCAATTCTTCTTGCCCCTTGGCCAAGTTAAGGATCATTTCTTGGAATTGGTTGTTCTGAGTTTGGAGATTCTTCACAGATTGTTCGAGATTCATCTTTGTTACTGAAATAAACAGCACAAAGAAGAGGCATTTATTTTACGAAACCTGTGATGCAATGTTTATGAATGATATGATTATGCACATGCAATGTTCTCAAGGAGTTAAAGGCTTTTTAACACATTTAAAAGAAAAGAAAATAGAAGCAAAATAAATTAATTAAAAATAAAAACCAATGTATTGTTTATTATTTTTGAAGTTACATCGAAGAAATACTATATAATAAATATAAAATAAGAGAAGTCAATCTTCAAGTCGACGCTTTCTCTTCAATCCTCTGATTTCCTCTTTATGGGCTTTGACCATCTCGTTCTTTTCTTGAATAAGCCTATCAATCTCTAACTCCCATGATTGTATTTGTTCAGGAGAGATAAAATCCTCAATCTTCCACTTGCGAGAGAAATAGTCAAGCATACTATCTCGTTCTTTAGCATTAGCCACTAATACTGCCTTTTCTGCTTCAACCTTTTGTAGACGCTTCTCAAGATCAGCCTTTTCTTGTCTTAAATGAGCAATGGTGGCAGCAAGGTCTTCGTTTGGAGCGGGTACATAAGGCTCCAATTCTACGTGAACTTCGGGAGGAGTGATCCTTGGAACAACAGGTGTGTCAGATGGATGTGGTATGCCAAACTCGACGACTCGGTCATAAATCCATTTAAAGTAGAGATCTGAAGGAGTATCGATCCTCATTCCCAATTCTCTTGCACCCACCTTTTTTACTTCATACCAGGCTTTAATGAAGCGATTCTTCTTTTCAGTTGTATCTGAACCATAGTCAAAATTTTCCGCACTAAGATATATGGAGCGGGGCTTATCTTTCAAAGCAAAACCAAACTGATGTCGAGCAAGTATAGGGTTATAGGTAATTCCTCCACGAATGCCAAGAAGAGGCACATTAGGGAACTCTCCGCAGCGGTCATATAACTGAACTCCCTCGAATTTCTTTGGATACCAAATGATGTCGTCGTATGAAAGCTCCATAATCCTTTGAATCCAAGTCAAACCTTCTTCATTCTTTATTGAGGATCGGGGTAAGTGAGAAATAAACCACCTATGTAAGAGAGGGATGCACCCTAGAACACAACCTCGTCTCTTTGTCACTCTAGCGTTGATGGAATGCAATAAATCACCAAGTAGAGTAGGAACAGGATTCTTGCTAAGGAAGATTTTGATAGCAGCCCTATCAACAACTTTGTCGCAGCGGTGAAAAAGAACTTGTCCATATATCAACAGGGTTAGAACACTTTCCAAGGCATCCATGCTTAAAGCTTTAGCAAAGATCTTAGCTTTCTCGATCAAGAAATCCACAGGTATCCCAGAGTAGTCTCTTTTGTTGATCCAAACTTTGTTAATTTCTGATCTTGGTAGGTGTAGAGCAGCAGCAATGTCTTCCAACTTAGGACCTCCTTCCTCACCAGTGTAAGGGATTTGATCAGGTATGGGCATGTCCATTATGTAAGAGAATTCTTCCAAGGTAGGCACCAGTTGAAAATCTCTATAAGTGAAGCAATGGAGAAGAGGATCATAAAATTGCATCATAGAGTTGAGGAGAGCTTCATCCACTTTGGTTCGCATTAAACTTATCAGTTTGTTGAGAGATTCAGAAAGAACAAGAGAACCAGTAATATCATCACATAAGAGTCTTAATGTAGTAGGTACTTTCTTGAAGTTGAGGAAGAAAGGTTTTCTGATTAGGATTCCCATTATTTAAATAACCTACAAAACAAATTATGGTTAAAAGACCTTTTTTCTCCTTGAGATGAGTTAGCCATGTCATGAATGCATGTATGCATGATGCATCACAGAAAAACAAATCCATACAAGTCACACAATTTTTGGCTTAAGGCTTGCATGGAGTTTAGATCAGGTGTCCTTCCCAAGGGTATTTCTATGGATAAGGAGATTTCAGCAACGGGTTCTACAAGTCATCCAGAATTGTCAGCCCTTCTAAAGCACCCTCGGACATGATGCATTTGCACCATGCAATGATACTTTGAGAAAGAACCTATCTGAATTGTAGCATCGGGTAGCGACTAGTCCTTAACATTTGTCAAGGGTAGTCCCCCCACTACGTTCCTAAAGGCCAGGATGGGTTAAGGGTAACTAAAGGTCCTTAAGCTCCGACTCACCCACGGACATCCGCACGAACCTCCCTCATGCAAAAGAGGCATGCGAACACCCATAGAGGCCTAACTTAAGCGTGAACTCTCATATTGACCAATCCCAAGCATACACAAGGGAGGTCGCCATGACTATGCCACTCCTATCTTAAGGTGCACTCGAATCCGGGTATAGGATTCATCTTCCATTCAATACCCAAAACAACCTTGAAAAGTAAAGCAAGCAAAGCAAACATTAAGTGATCCTAAACTTCAAGGTAACCCCTCTTTTATTCGAAAGCATCCCCAGCAGAGTCGCCAGTTCTGTAATACGGTGAACTGACTTTATCGAAATGTGTGGTAAGCAAGAGTCGCCACCGACTTTTATTTTATCCAAACAAACTCGGAAAGGCAAAAAGAAACAGAAAAAAACCTTTTAAAAGAAATCTAAGTTCGGGGGGTAATTTATGCAAAGGGAAGGTGTAAGGCACCCTTTGCATCCATGGTTTTCCATGGGCTCTTAATTGCTTTGCTTGCTCGTTTGTTTAGAAAATGTAGATGAAAGAGATAGGGACTTTAGCTCGTAAATGAGCGTAGCCCTTTTGAAAAATTATGAGAAAGAATATAATGAAAGTTTGAGCATTGCAAGGCAATTAGGGGCAATTACCTTAAACTCAGATGATAGGTCTCTTTTTAGCCTTTCAGAATGAAAGGGTCTATCCTTGCCATAAGAGGGCAGGAAGCCTTTCGTTTGGAGGTTGAAGGGTCATCGAAGCATCCTTTGCCATAAGACTGTCCCATGCCATAGAAGGGCAGGTAGTCTAAGGCAAGGATCAGAATAAGCCATTTAGTAGGCAGCCAGAAGATACCTCAGCCTTTTTTCGTAGGCAACTTCCGAGGGTCGAGGTCATTTGTGTATCGAAGGCAGCATCATTTAGGGTCGTGACCTTTTTATCGAGGCAACATGGCTGAGGTATCCTCGAATTCGAGGGACGAGGCTTATTCTGCAAAAACACAAAGGCAACAGGCAACAGGCAACAGGCAACAGAGAGGGTTACCCAAAAAGCGTGCGTGTGTGCAACATTCACGTGATTATATTCAGACATTTATCTTTTAATTAGTTATTCTAATTCAGTTTAAGGCTTGCACTCCCTAAGATTACTAACCACGCAGTATATAAAGCAATAAAGGGAAGGGGGAAAATGAAACCAGCGGAGGAGAGGGGAATTGTAACCAGCGGATCCCTTAATAGGGTTTGGCATAAGTAATAATAATAATCATAAAAAATATAAAGATGAGGTTTAGGGTTACCAACAACGTAGCTTTGGCCATTGACAACCCTGAAAAAGAATGTAAATAAAAAGTTGGGTGAGTGTATAGCTAATTCGAAGGTTGGCAGGGTTAACCAGAAAATAAAGAGTAAATGAATAAAAAAAATAAAAAATAATTATTAAATAAGCGAAGCTACTTAGCTTTGATTCGATTTGATCTGATATGGTTACTAGGCGCTTTTAGGGTTGACCCTGAAAGGCAAGGCAAAAAAGAGGGTGAATGCAAGGCAAACCCTAATATCAAAATAATTTAGATATAATTTAAATTAAATGAAATTAAATTACTTAACTTTGAGGTTTGTTGAAGGTCGATAACTGGAGGTAGCCTGAAGCATTGACTCTGACCATTGAAACATTGACAATAGAAAAGGAAGTAAGCGTAGGAGGAGTTCATTGTCAGCGGGGATCAAACCCTAAAAATAAAAGGTGAAAGAAAATTTAAATAAGGAAAGGATAGAACTTAACTTTTGTTTGACGTGGCGCTCAGTCGGAAAGCGCTTGGAAAGTAACCCTGAAAAGGCATAAATAAAAACATTCAGTGTAGGGCATGATCTTCGTAAACCCTGATTAGGGTACGAATTTAAATAAGAAAATACAAACGATTTAATTAATTATTGGTCTCGCGACCTAATTAATTAAATTGGGATCATAAAATTAAATCGAGTGTAAAAGTAATTTTTAGGAATTTTTTTGGAATGAAAATACAATAAATAAGAATTTTGAAAGATTATAAGTAATTAAATATAATATAAATAAACAAATATATAGTAAATAAATTAGATAAAAGGTAATTATAAATAAATAAATGAATAAGAATAATAGAAAATATAATAATAAAAAAAAAGATAATATATATATGAAATAAGAATGAAATAAAATAATAAAGAAAATTAAAATACTTAGCTCATTGATCCTGTGAGGCTGCATATTGAGGGAACATGGTGTATCTTCGTTGCTGCTCCACCCGATCTGAGCTTGCGTGCGATCTAACGATCCAGAATTGAGGATGCATCCAGGCAATGCGGGAGATGCAGCAGCAGATTACAAGGGAACAAACAAATGACCAAAATATGTCACAGGTCAGGTTCGAACCGGTGGCATGGGAGTGAAACGCACGCATGACTAACCACTGAGCCATCTTCAATTCGCTGTTAGCAAGGCACTCGCAAAACATGATATATTAAAAAAAAATCATTCAGCATTTAAAATAAAAAAAACTCGCGCGCGACTTGCAGGGGTCATCTTCTTCCTTGCGTTTCAGCGGCCACCTGCGATTATCAAGGATACCCAAATATGCAACATAAATTTATCTCAAAACCATGTACCGACTAGAATTAACCTCCTGAACACACTCAAACCCTCAGTTTTGCTTAATTTTGGCTAAATCAAAAAAACCCAATCTAAAGCTCAAAACCCTAGCCATGGCCGATTGGAATACCTGCGCTTAAAATTTAATTAACTTATCCAGAAAGCATCTAAACATGGTTATGAATGCAATTATACAATCAAAACATGATGGAAGGGCGCATAAGTATGGATTCGATCTCAAAAATAATTGGGGCAAACCGTGAGTGTTATGGCAATGTTCTTGATGCTTCCAAGTCCGAAACCGGTTGTGGAATGTTCAGTGATCTTCCAGGAATGATTTGAGACCACCTGCAACGCTTGAATTGTCTTTAATCTCAGAATTGGATCTTGAGTTTTTTGATTATTTTTGTGCTCGGATTTGGTTCCTTTTGAGGCAGAATTTTCGTTCCCCTAGTCTTTGGCATTGTTCAGGTACTTATAGAGGAGAGTTTAGGTCAATATATTTGAGTGAAATCCAATTAAATCTTTGATTGAATGTGGAGAAAATTTGATTGGAAATATGCCATGAAATCTTTCTAATTTTGCCTTAATTGAATCAATCTCTTCCCAATTTTAATATGCACGAAATTATATTGGTTTTGGGATATTATTGACAATTGAATTGATCCAAATTGATTCTAGAAACCAAATCTTTGATTTTCTATTGAATTACTTAATTTTAATCATTTTTTAAATGAATAAAAATTAATAATAAATCAAATAGATCGCACAATTTCGTGGCCATTGGTTTATGGGCTCTCAATGTCATGAGGAACAAGCTTGGATCTTAAAAATATCGGCCCATTAGCAAGAAATTCAAAATTCCTTCACACTTTTCCCTCCAAAATAACTCAACTTTAGGAAAGCCAATCTCTCTCAATTTTTGAGGTATGGAAGTGTTCTAAGACTTTTTAGAAACCTCAGAGAGTCCTCTAACTAGTGTTTTTGGTCTCATATCAAAATTCTTTTCCAATCTCATTTTATGTTCTTTTGAAAAAAGTATCTTTTTGTTGACTTTTGAAAAAGATCTATAATGTATAAAGCCATATCTCTTAAACCATTGACCTATGAGCTTTGATTCTTGTACCATTGGATAGAGGAATGAATTCCCTTTAAAATGAGCTTTGGTGGGAATTTTTCTGATGAAGTATGAATATTTGGTGGATTTTCAAAGTTTGGTTGACTTTTTCAATTCATGCCCAAAGTAGTAACTTTTGACTTTTGACTTTTCTGATCTTTCAAATCACCATCATGATCAATCCTTGATCAAATGATGATTTTAAGGTTATGAGGATGTTGTGGAGCAAATATCTTGAACTTTGACTGTATATTGACTTGCAATGACTATTTTGCCCTTGAGAGTCGACTGTTGACCTAATCAAGATTTGAGGGACTCAACTTGCTCTGATTGATTTGAAACTTTACATGGAGATTCTTTGGGATGTCGGTGACCCTATGGAACCACCTTGAGCCATTGGTTCAGTGATTTTCTTTTGAGTGAACCAAAACCCTAGTTCAGAGCCTTGTATAGGGGAGTGTGTTTTAGTAGCATTGTGTTTTGATTTGGTTTTGTGCAGGAGAAGAGTATGGGCAAATTTTGGGGTATGACAAGGGGTTACCTTAAAAGTTTAGGAATCACTTAATTGTTTTCTATTGTTTGTTTTGCTTGTTTTATTTTTTCAGGGCTGTTTTGGGAAAATTGAAGGACGAATCCTATTCCCGGATTCAAGAACACTTAAGATTAGGAGTGGCATAGTCATGGCGACCTCTTTCACATATGTGGGAGATGAGTCAATATGAAGTTCACGCTTGAGTTAGGACTCCATAGCATATGCACACCTTTCTCAAATGAGGGAGGTCTATGTATGTGTCTGTGGGTGCGCCGGAGCTCAAGGGCCTTTAGTTACCCTTAACCCATCCTGGCCTTTAGGAACGTAGCGGGGGGACTACTCTTGACAAATGTTAAGAACTAGTCGCTACCCGATGCTACAATTCAGATAGGTTCTTTCTCAAAGTATCATTGCATGGTGCGAATGCATCATGTCCGAGGGTGCTTTAGAAGGGCTGACAATTCTGGATAACTTGTAGAACCCGTTGCTGAAATCTCCTCATCCATAGAAATACCCTTGGGAAGGACACCTGATCAGACCCCATGCAAGCCTTAAGCCAAAAATTGTGTGACTTGTGTGACTTGTTTGTGTTTACTACTAACCTTCATTTCCTCGCAGGTTTTGTTGAAAGGATTTGTTTGTCCTTACCATCTCGCACCAAGTCTAATGAACTGCATTCGCATAACATCATGACATCATGACATCATAAGCATAACATGATTTAACTAACCCTTTCAAGGATCTTAGGGATTTAGGGCGCACAATTCCAGGTACTCTTATCAAGGACTAAAGTCCTATCAAGGGGCAAGAGGATTTATTTTCCTCTGGCCACATACCTTCCGGTTCAGAGACACTGTACCTATCAAGGGGCAAGAGGATTTATTTTCCTCTAGCCATGTACCTTCAAAATCGGAAGTTCCCGAATCAGAGGCTATGACCCACTGGATATGGTGAGCTTGATTCCCCTAAAAGAACATCCAGAAATCAGAGTTCTTCAAACGAAGAAGCGACCAAATCATTTTTGACGTCGCTAACTAAATTTCTAGAGATCCTTGAAAATATTGCATCTGCATTCATAACATCGCATCACAGGTTCCCGCCACAGGTTTCTCACTTCCCCGCTGTTTATTTCAGCATCATGAATCTCGAGCAATCAGTTAAAGACCTTCAAGCTCAGAATGCCCAATTTCAAGATCTGATCCTGAACTTATCCAAGGGGCAAGACGAGCTGAAAACCCTTCTGACTAAGAAGGAGAAAAAGACCAAGAAGCCCAAAGGAGTGATCAACCTAGGAAGAAGATTCAAGGGTCGTCCCAAGAAGGCTGCAGAAACAGTTCCTAAAGATGAGGAAGAGGAAGAGGAAGGAGATGATCTTAGTGTCAAGAACAATCAGGGAAGCCATGTAGGTTCTGATGGCCAGGAAGAAGAAGAAGAGGAAGATGAGTATCCTCAAGATGAGGATTATGCTGATGAGAAGTATAGACTACTAGAAGAGCGCCTGAGAAGCGTGGAAATTCAGAAGATACCTGGGCTGGATTTTGAAGAACTAGGACTCGTTCCTGGGGTAGTTATTCCTCCAAAATTCAAAACTCCCGCCTTTGCTAAGTATGATGGAGTCTCTTGTCCAAAGATGCACTTGAGGTCTTATGTAAGAAAGATTCAGCCCCACACTGCTGATAAGAGGCTCTGGATCCATTTCTTCCAAGAGAGTTTATCTGGAACTCAACTCGAATGGTACTATCAACTGGAAAGTACCAACATCCGTACTTGGGAAGATTTGGTTGTTGCTTTCTACCAGCAATACCAATACAATGCTGACCTCGCACCTACTCGCATACAACTACAAAGCATGTCTATGGGACCCAAGGAAAGTTTCAAGGAGTATGCTCAAAAATGGAGAGATCTAGCTGGAAGAGTCAAACCCTCCTTGAATGATAGAGAATTGGTTGATATGTTCATGAATACACTGACTGGTCCTTTCTACAGCCATTTGCTGGGAAGTTCGTCATCTGGATTCACTGACCTCATACTGACTGGGGAACGTGTTGAAAGCGGTATTCGAAGCGGTAAAATTCAAGTGGCTACGTATGCTAATACCTCAAAGAAAGCACACAATGAGAGGAATGAATCTAATACTGTGGGGACGGTCCTAGCCTCCAATCAAGTGCCGACATAACAAAGGGGCAACCAACGTAAACAAGGTGCATCTAAAAGGCAATTCACAAAGATCAACATAACTTTGGCCGAAGCGTTACAACAGCTGCTTAAAGCAGGGTTGATTACTTTAAAGGATCCTCCTCTGAAGCCCAACACCTTATCTCATCAATATAATCCTAATGCAAGATGCGCTTATCACTCTGATAGTATTGGACATGACACTAATGATTGTTGGCCATTAAAGAACAAGATCCAGGATATGATCGACGCCGGAGAAATTGAGTTCGACCCCCCTGCAACCATGCCCAATCACAACAAGTTTGTTAATACTATGAATGGCTAGAAGGATGAACTATTTAGATCATTAGATTTACTTTCATTTGCAATTTTTATTCTGTTTGTTTAAAACATTCGAATTATGATAGACATTATTTGTTTTAATAATCATCATAAGTGCATTGCATATGTTTGTCTTGAATAAATTATTTCGCTATCACTCTTTTTAAATTATGTCGTTACTCTGCATATGTTTTGTGATACTCAACTACTGCTAAGCTGTAAGCCTTTTAAGGGAGGATGACGAGAACGATACCGCAACCTCATATAGTATGCTTTTGAACAGACTATGCTGACGATGTACAGGCATTGTTTCAATTCCTAAAACAGTGGAGATATAAGGATGTTAATCCCTTGTTAACCCCTTTGAGCCTAAGGAGTAGAAGTTTTTTCTTTGCATAATTTAAAACCCTTAATCATAACCTGGGGCAGGGTAGTTACTCAGTTAACTCAATTATCTTAGCTGTTGTCTACACAAACAATGATGGGTTCCCGCAACCATTAAGTCAGGCAGTCAATATCCACCAAAAAAAGGAAAACGCTGTCAAGTCAAAACCTATGAAGGAGACTTATCAAAAATTGAAACATCCCGCTGACTGTAACCTCAAAAATATACATTTCAGGCAAAAGTTAGGGATAATAAAGTCAAAAAAGAGGTTACTACAAATCCTCGACAAAAGAAAAATTACAAAAAAAAATGATGACTGCCTGTCCAAACAAACTTTCGGTGCTTCAACCATCATCAAATATCAACATTAAAACTTCAATACCTGCTAGAACTTAAATGCAAAGTTAACTGAGCATAAGATCGAAGAACATCACGAAGATTGGGATGGGTACAAATAAACTTTGAGCCTTTATCCTTTGTTTCTTAAACCGTGAACCAAGCCACGTTACAACCCTTGAAAGTCCTAACTGAAGCATGGTTAGTTCAAAAGCGTACTGTCGCAAAAAGGGTATCCTGACTCCTTAAAGTTTACCATAAATCTTGAGTTGATATCATGTTTTTACAAATATCGCTTTCTTACATATTTTGTTCAACTAAAATTGTTTTTAAACTCCAAGACAGACATATGCATTGCATTTTAATGAGTGTCATTATAAAACAATTTTGCTTACGTAATTTCAAATGTTTGGCATCTGGAAGAATCTGCATGGGGCATAATTAATGACTAAAAGTCCTCCCGACAAATAAATTTGCAGAGACGTCTCGCATGCATGACTCAATCAACTAAAAGCTTGTTTACACGAGGGGCATAACAATTCATAGAATCTCTCAGAGGCACTGAAGAAACCAGAGAAGTTAGTGCATCACTGGGGGCATGCCACATCAGTCACAAATCTCAACAAATACTATCTAGCTACTGGCATCAGATGGTGTTAGTATTTGTCTCTCCTTCGAAGTTCGAATTCCGGTAATCTAAAACATCAAGCATACCAGGATACTGAATCCAGGGGCAGGTATACTCCCGCAAGCTAACGACCATACATATGGGGCAATGGAAAGTTGAAATCTCGGAGAATCTTCCCCACAGAGCGGTTTTCATAGCATATCCCCACATAGCAAGTTATCTTCAAGCAATTTCTTCCCAACAGAGACTTGGTTCCCCAACAGAGTTCATACCTCCGATACCGTCGGTTCTCTGACACAAGCTTCTACTCTAGCATGGTTTATTCAAACTCAAAGTTGCTGCTCATAAATCGGGTCGGATGTTATGCTTATTTCTCTTGTCCCCAGGATACATCAGGATCAGGTCACTCAAGTCAATCTCATCCCCAAGCGAAGATCAAAAATCCCCAGCTGGATATCATCGAACAAAAGACAGGAATTCTCTTGTCATTATCTCCAGTAGCATACAGAGATTTATTTTCTCAACCAGCAGCTGCTATACAAAAATTATCAATATGCTCCGACTATATAGCCCATCCCTGCAGCATTCATAAATACATGCATAACATACATTACCCTCGTTTATTTCGAGAATCTCAACACATGCATCATAACATTGCATAAAACTAATCTTTCTCTTTCAGGTCATTTCATAATCAAAGGAATATTATCATCCAAGTACGGTGCAAATACCATCGCATCAACGATCTCACCTCAATACAAATACAATTCTGACACTTCGAGCCTTTCTTCAGGGATAATTCAAAAACAATCAAATAACCTCTCATCCTTTCTAGGAACCTTTCTAGGTAATCTTTTCTAAGACGTTTATCATCCTTTCGAGGAACCTTTCTAGGTAATCCTTTCTAAGATAATTCATATCCTTTCTAGGAACCTTTCTAGGTAATCTTTTCTAAGATAACTCATATCCTTTCTAGGAGCCTGTCTAGGTAGTCTTTTCTAAGACGTTTATTACCCTTTCTAGGTAATCTTTTCTAAGACAATTCATATCCTTTCCAGGAGCCTTTCTAGGTTAGTCCTGTTTAAGACATATCTCAACCTCTCTAGGTAATCTCCCTTTAAAATATTTATCCAACACTTTCTAAGACATCTACTGCCCTTTCAAGGAGCCTCTCAATAATCTTCTACAAAGACACTTTTTCCCGAGCTTTGTTTAAAGCCTAATCTCTTTTACGTCAGTCAATGATCTATCTATTCAAGAACCTCTTCAGGTAGTCTTCCGTAAGACATTACTTCATTTTAATGAATCTCTTCTTCAATCGATGCATATGATCCCGTCTGAAAAGCATCTGCTTTAGAACAACAATTCTTCAAACATCTGATGGCATCTTCAAGCCCATCTCCAACAAGCGCCTTTCAATGCCTCAAGCTCGGATATAGTCTAGCGTACGACTTATCCTGACTTTCGTACTTATCCAGATCAAGTGGCATCTTTAAGCCCATCTCCTACAAAAGGTTCCTTGCTTCAGCTAGGGCAAATTCCTGGGTATTCTAGTGTTCAATCCTCTTCTACCCTCAGATTCCGACTGGCATACAAACCAGTCTACATCTTCAGGTCTAAGATAATTGAACAGGGGCAGCTGTCATACCCCAAAATTTGCCCACGAATTTGAATCTCACTACTGACGTTTTATTTGCTTCTAACTGCAGTTTTAATTGTATTTGATAAAAAAAAACCCACAAAAAATAAGTTTTTTTAATTTAACATTTTTTTAAAATATCCAATTTTTATTATTACTCACCTTTTATTCAAAAAATCATACATTAAAAAAAAATGAAAAAAGATTTTCTCTTTTTATAGTTTAAACCAGTATTTTCTTAATTAGTTAAATATAGTCTTAAGTCTCAAGTAAAATTGTGGGCTTTTGGCCATTTAAATTAGTTATGGTCCATAATTTTATCTAACCTAATTACCTCTTATAAAAACTAAGGACTAATCCTAATTTTGGGATTCATGATCTTTCTCACGATCACAAGGATTTTTCTGCAGTCGAGTACCATAACCAAGGCCAAAATTTCAAGGAAAAAGCCAAAATCGTTCCATTGGTTACAGCGGATATAAAAGCGATTTGAAGGTTCAAACGTGTTGCTGGAGGGTTGTTGATCATCTCCCAGTCAGAATCGAAGCCCAGAACGCTCGGAATCATCACCTACGAGTTTACGGTTTGGCTTTCATAAACTTGAATCGTTTGGTTTAATTTGTGTATGATAAACAAATTTTGATTGCATATTCACGTTCATGACATCGAATCGAAGTTGTCCATATGATTTAATTGTTGTTTAAGCATATAAATCGGTATCTGCCATGGTTAGGTTGTGAAGGTTTCAAATTGGGGTTTCCCAAAATAGGTAAAAATAGGCCAAACCGATGCCCCTGTCATGTTTAGAAGGTAATTTTAGGATGAACCGTATGCTTACTTGGGATTTATTCATAGTATTTGTCGAGCTTTGATTTGCAGGACCTATGGCAACAAACGAAAAGCGTTGCCAAAAAGTGCTGTGTTCTTGACATTTCCAACGAAGAAGAGGAACAGTGACAAGCGCGCGTTTTGGTTTAAATTTAAAATGTTACTCTGTTTATTTTGACTGTATTTCCATATTGAATCACATTAAGCGCGCAGCATGATTGGCAAAGACAAGGAGCTGCTGGTGGTGGGCACGCTGGTTCGATTCCCATCCCCAGCGTTTATTTTTACGAATTCATAACTTTCTTGGTCCCATGCGCCTCATGCATGCAAGCCTGCCACACGCCCTCAATGCTCAGCCACAGGATCTTCCCAGCGCAAGATCCAATGTCTCAGAAGGTGTAGTCCACCATACACCATCAGGAGCGCGTCACATACAAGCAGAGCTAAGTCTCTTCCATTTTTATTTTATTTTTTATTTATTATTTATAATATAATCTTTTTATTCATTTATTATTTGTTTTGTCTATTAATATCTATTATAAAAATATGTTAAAAAGTCCCTTTTCACACAATTTAGTTTAATAATATTTATTTAATCTATTTATTTTAATAATAATTTATTTTAAAATGTTTTAAATTAATTTGACTTGTTTAGTTATCTTTATTAATTTTTATATAAATATTAGGGTTAGGATATTTTAATCGAAATTTTATTTTTAATGATTTGATTAATTAGGTTGAAGACCAATAATTAATTAAATCGTTTATTTAAATTCGTACCCTAATCAGGGTTTGCGAAGATCATGCCCTACACTGAATGTTTTTTTATTTATGCCTTTTCAGGGTTACTCTTCAAATGCCTTCCGAATACGCGCCAATCTCAAAACGCGAAGTTAAGTGTTCTATTCAGTCTAATTTAAATTCTATTTGGTTTATTTTTAAAATTAGGGTTTGTTTCGCCTTCATTCTTCTTTTGCCTTGCCTCTTTTCAGGGTTAACCTAAAGGCATCCTCCGACTACCAACCATATCAGGTCAAATGCAAAAAGTTAAGTGCCCTTTATTTGATTACTTATTTCAAATTATTGTCTCGACCTTCTTATTTTAGGGTTAGAGACGTTCGCCTCTGAATTAGCCATACACTCACCCTATTTTTGGTTTGTTTGCCTTTTCAGGGTTCGTTGATCGCCAAAGTTACGAGTTTGGTAACCCTAAACTCTAATCTTTTATTCTTTCTGTTTAATTATTACTTATGTCAAACCCTACTAAGGGATCCGCTGGTTTCATTGTCCCTCCCCCATATTATTGTTGTTCTTGCCTTATATTATTTGCGTGGTTAGTAAAATAGGGAGTGACAACCGCGAATTGAATTTAGAATCGCTAATTTACAAGATAATATAATTGAATATAATCACGTGATTGGTGCACACACGCACGCTTTTGGGTAACCCTCTCTGTTGCCTTGTTGCCTGCTGCCTGTTGCCTTTGTGTTTTTTTGCAGAATAAGCCATGTCCCTCGAATACGAGGATACCTCAGCCATGCTACCTCGATAAATAAAGGTCATACGACCCTAAATGATGCTGCCTTCGATACACAAATATGACCTCGACCCTCGGAAGTTGCCTACGGAAAGAGGCTGAGGTATCTTCTGGTTGCCTAACGAAAATGGCTTATTCTGATTCTTGCCTTAGACTACCTGCCCTTCTATGGCATGGGACAGTCTCATGGCAAAGGATGCTTCGACGACCCTTCAACCTCCAAACGAAAGGCTTCCTGCCCTCTTATGGCAAGGATAGACCCTTTCATTTTGAAAGGCTAAAAAGAGACCTATCATCTGAGTTTAAGGTAATTGCCCCTAATTGCCTTGCAATGCTCATCTTTAATATTCTTTCTCACAATTCTTCGAAAACTGGCTACGCTCATTTACGAGCTAAAGTCCACTTTTTTCTTTCATCTACCTTTTAAAAAACAAACGAGCAAGCAAAGCAATTAAGAGCCCATGGAAAACCATGGATGCAAAGGGTGCCTTACACCTTCCCTTTGCATAAATTACCCCCCGAACTTAGATTTCTTTAAAAGGTTTTTTTCTGTTTCTTTTTGCCTTTCTGATTTAGTTTGGATAAAATAAAAGTCGGTGGCGACTCTTGCTTACCGTACATTTTCGATTATAAAAAGTCAGTTCACCGTATTACAGTAGGATTCTGCGATGCTGACTATGCTGGAGACAGAATTGAAAGAAAGAGTACTTCAGGAAGTTGCCAATTTCTTGGAAGTCATTTGATCTCCTGGTATAGCAAGAAGCAAGCAACTATTGCTCTATCAACAACAGAAGCAGAATATGTCGCTGCTGCTGGTTGCAGTACACAGATGCTCTGGATGAAGAGTCAGTTAGAAGATTATCAGATATATGAGAGTAACATTCCTATATTCTGTGATAATACTTCTGCTATATGTTTATCTAAGAATCCTATTCTTCATTCAAAGGCTAAACATATTGAGATTAAACATCATTTCATAAGGGATTATGTTCAGAAGGGTGTTATATCTTTAAACTTTGTGGATACAGACCATCAATGGGTTGATATCTTTACAAAACCCCTGGCTGAAGATAGGTTTAAGTTTATTCTGAAGAACATCAGTATGGATTTATGCCCAGAATGAGAAGATGAGAAGTTCTTATGTATGAGTATCTTCTGAAATGAATGTGGATTTTTTTAAATCAGAAGTTCTGATTGAAATCTTTTAGAAATTATGATTCGGTTATTACTAACGTTTCATTGTCTAAGTTGATTCAGAACCTCTTTTAAAGCAAAACAGCTGTGACGTTTTATCTCGGGATGGTAAACCTGTCGTTACTGTTCATGGATAAGCGCGCGTGCAGTTGAAGGGACGCCGACCATAGGTAACTGTGCTAGTCACCTCATTTGTCTTTATTATCTCTCCTCATGTCACGTAACATTAAATGCTATCCATCATTTGTTTCATTTTTATTCTCTTTTAAATACTCTTCAAACGCTTCTCCTTCCCTCTTATATTTTCTCTATTACACTCTGTCTTTGTTTTCCTTCTCTATCTCTTTGCATTCCTCATCAAGTTTTTTTCTCTTGGGATGAGGTTAAGAATGATATTCTTAACTTCTATGTTAAGAGAAAGCCCCGTTTGCAACAGCAGTTCTCTGTCTGTGAACTGTCCCTCTCTTCCTCTTTGGTCTCTTGGATCTCTCCTACAGTGAAGGTTCTAGTCTGGAAGACAAGAAGACCACAAGGATTCTTGATGGGTTGACACAGAATGTGTCTTGCTAGGGTTTTGTTTTTAATTTTTGTAGTCATTTCCTCTTGGGATGACTTTTTATGTATTTGCTAGGAATGTTTCTCATCTTGTTAAACATAAGAACCTTTTGTAATATCTTTTGATTATCAATGAAAAGTTTTTTTGTTTTTACATTCCAGTGATTTTATTTGTCGTTTTATTCATCTGAATCTTTTGAAATATTCTTTTTGATGTTATGACAAAAAGGGGGAGAAGATAAATGATAAATGATTTGATTAATCTATCAGTTGCTGGGTAAAGCTCCCACACATTTACTAACAAGAACTGCAGGTTCTATATGGTTTAAGTGTTTTGCAGGTATAAAGAAGTGAAGAGAATCTTCAAAGCAAACACAAGAAGCAAAACCATAAGAAGTGTTATTCTGTAAAAAGAATAAGCTCATGGAAACTGAAGCAAGCTAAGTGCTGTCAAGCTTCAGAAATCAGAAGCAAGAAAGAAGAATGAATCAGAAGCACTGATAATAGAATTTGATCCATATTTGTCTATTTGCTCTGACAAAATTCTATTTGCTCTGATACATTATTTTAGCCTATATGGCTCTGATACATATCATGTGTTCTAATATACATTTTATGTTCTGACTCGTTCATGCTGACTTTTGTCGTTTAGTTTTTGTTCTGTAACATTTCAGGATGTAGAGATGCTCTGATGATGCTCTGGTACATTCAACAATGTTCTGATACAAATCTAGCATGAAGTGATGTTGGTAGAAATTCAAAGCTCTGAAGCTATCCGAGGGAAGCAGAAATCAGAAGCTGTGAATGTTCTAAAGATCCAGAAAACTCAAGTTCTGAAGCTGTCCTAAATGGAAGCAGAAATCAGAAGCTGTGAATGTTCTGAAGATCAAAGAAATTCAAGTTCTGAAGCTGTCCTAAATGGAAGCAGAAATCAGAAGCTGTGAATGTTCTGAAGATCAAAGAAATTCAAGTTCTGAAGCTGTCCTAGATGGAAGCAGGAATCAGAAGCTGTGAGTGTTCTAGGGATCTAAAGAAATTCTAGTTCTGAAGCTGTCCAATGGAAGCAGAAGTCAGAAGCTATGAATTCTCTGAAGACAGAAGCCTATGTGATCGTCTCTACCGAAATAATCAGGGAAGTCTTTTATTAAAGTTCTTCGAGTATTTATTTCAGGGGGAGATTATTTATCTCAGGGGGAGATTGTTAATCTCAGGGGGAGACATATTCATATGCTTATGCTATAGCTGTGTAATTTGTCTTTTGCCATCTGCTCTTTCTGATCGCAAATTCATATCATTTATATATGTTTTTGTCATCATCAAAAAGGGGGAGATTGTTAGAACAAGATTTGTTCTGATCAATTATCTTAGTTTTGATGATAACAATAATATGAATTTTGCTTAAGATAATATGGTACTCTAATCCAATGCAATTTCCTTTTCAGGAAATATATAAAGAGTATGCATAATTCAGCGCTCAGAAGCTTTGTCTCAAAGGGTTCAGCATGCAACATCAGAACATGGTCTGGCAAGACATCAGAAGATGGTCGAAGCAGAATCAGAACATGGGTCTATGGAAGCATCAGAAGAACATGAGATCAGAAGCACTGAAGTTCTGATGGTATCACGCACAGAAGCACTTCAAGGTCAGAAGATCAGAAGATGCTTTGCACCAAGCTGTTTGACTCTGATGATATTCAAACGTTGTATTCACAAACATCAGATCAGAAGGAAGTACAAGTGGCAAGCTACGCTGACTGACAAAAGGAACGTTAAAAGCTATTAAAGGCAACGTCAGTAGACACAGCGTGAACAAGGCTCGAGGTAGTTGACAAAAGCGTATAACATTAAATGCGATGCTGTACGGAACACGCAAAGCATTAAATGCACTCAACGGTCATCTTCTCCAACGCCTATAAATATGAAGTTCTGATGAGAAGCAAGGTTAACGATTCTGAACAAAACAACTCATATTAACTTGCTGAAACTCTGTTCTATTCAAAGCTCAGAATCTTCATCTTCATCAAAGCTCACTACATTGCTGTTGTAATATATTAGTGAGATTAAGCTTAAACGTTAAGAGAAATATCACAGTTTGTGATTATAGCTTTTAAGAAGCAATTGTAATACTCTTAGAATTGATTACATTAAGTTGTAAGGAACTAGAGTGATCGTGTGGATCAGAATACTCTAGGAAGTCTTAGAGGGTATCTAAGCAGGTTGTAACTAGAGTGATCAGTGTGTGATCAGAAGACTCTGGAAGACTTAGTTGCTGACTAAGTGGAGAACCATTGTAATCCGTGCGATTAGTGGATTAAATCCTCAGTTGAGGTAAATCATCTCTGCGGGGGTGGACTGGAGTAGTTTAGTTAACAACGAACCAGGATAAAAATAACTGTGCAATTTATTTTTATCTGTCAAGTTTTTAAAGCTACACTTATTCAAACCCCCCCCCCTTTCTAAGTGTTTTTCTATCCTTCAGTAACAACTCTTTAGTTTTCAATGCATAATGTTTTAGTTTTCTTCAAATCTTCAGCTCCTTAAATATAGGAACATGATAGAGTCGTTGAAGAAGACCTCATGCAAAAGGTGTATTTTAGAGAAGCATCATCAGAGATGTTGACATGTTTCTTCAAATGGTTAATTTGTGGCAAAAACACTTTTGAAAATACTTAGCTTCAAAAGGAATTATATGTTCCATCCCTGTTGTCTTTGATCTTGAATCTTCACGTGATCAGAAGAAGACAAATTTTTCTTAGAGTCTTATAGTGACCTATTAGTATTTCTTCTTCCTAGCACTTTAACTGGCTTCTAAGTCTGAGTCTGGATCTTCAAAGGTTAACATTCTTTAGAGTCTGATCTTTACAAGTTGACCTCTTGAGAGTTTAGATCTTCAGTGGTTTACTTTCATTAGACTTTAGTCATCAGAAGTTGACCTCTTCAGAGGATGATCTTCAGGTTCTGATCCTTCAGATTCTAGTTCTTTCATCTTCTCTTTAATTTTCAATCTTGATGTCTAAACTTAAATTGTAACACAAATTTTTAGTCTATGATCCTGCACACTTGAACAAAAATTAGTATACCTGATTGTTCTTTAAATAAATTGTTATTATCAAAACCTTCAGGTTATTGTACAAACCAATTTTGTTCCAACAGATATTTATCTTTTAAAATATTTGTACTTACTAAAGTACAATGAGTGATAACCATTGCTTGTGTACAGTTATCTGAAGGTTTCAGGGTTATTTTGGTGTTAGAGAAAGCTCACACAAGGATGGTGAGAAACTATGTGTCTCAGTGATTTCTCAGTGAATTAAATGTCCTTCGTAACCTTATGGTTGAGGTATTTATTGGAACCACTTGGGCTTGGATCTTTAGATCCAATAGAGAGGGTATAGTATTATTCTCCCTTAGGAGCGTGGGAAGTGAGCTTTTATTTCCCCTATTATCTTGGAGAATGTGTTTTCCTTCTACGACTCACATTCTCATACCGTTATTTAATAGGGATACATCATTCCCCACATTTTTATAAGTGGGCGGGTGATTCAATTAAGGTCTAAATGCTACAGATAATGAGTGCATGTTGTGATAAATGGGCACATATTATGAATAAATAAGCTACTAGGAACCTTACTTTGGGTGATGCATGTTATCCACCTACCCTTGGTGAATCTCAAGTTTCCTCTTGTGGATCTTTTACTAATATTCCAATGCATAGTCCTTCAAGCACGAGAGCTTGTAAAGGACGAAGTGACTTGGTTTGATCGCTACTTTTCATTTAAAAGAGTCCTTCAAGGATGGTCCAGGGCGAGTCACTCAAGTTTAGCTTAGGGCGAGTCCAGGGTGATACCCAGCGACAATATTTTGACATTTTAAAATGGCACATCAACATTTCACCATGATTGTAGCTTCTAACCGGATGCTATATACATTTAAGTTTACACTACTACAAATAATATATTTCATGACAGAGCTTTCACCTCACCCAACAACAAACCAAGGCATAATGCCAAGGCGCACCATGTTTAATTTTTTTTAAAATAAATACCACCTAATCCCTCGGTTTCAGAATATAATCGAGGGAAAATATTTCAAGACATGCTTTAAATCCAAGCAAATGCAGTTTATGGTTACATTTCTTTAAAATTGGTGTCTTTCTTTTTATTTTATTTTTTATTTGTAAAGTAAATGATCTATTTCTTCGGTTTCTATAATAACCGAGGGATTAGATAATTATATTTTACTATAAAATCACTCGTTAATAAATTGTTATCCTAAATCTAACTTATATATAGTCACTCCAAACTCGTACGCGTCATTCTTTTGGATTGATTGCAAGACAGAAAAAACCTTCAATGTATTGCGTTTTATGTTGTTTTTCTATTTGAATAAAACATTTTTCTGCCCTTGCAATATATCTCACATAATGGTGTTGGTGACGTTGTTGTATTTTTGAAATAACCTTTCTATGTTGTCACTCAAAGAAAACAACATTGTTTTCCTCGGTTAACAATATTAAGAAATTTATTCTTAAACATGTTGTAAATTGTAAGCAATTGCAGCACAAAAAATGGTGAATGAATTAAATGGAAACAAGATATATTAGTTTCAATTTTTTATCATTCACCATTTTTTGCAAGTAATATATTACCTCAGTTTTTTTATAAAACTGAGGCATTAATCCTTGTTTTATTTTATTTTTATAATTAAAAAGAAAAAAAATTCCCATAGATTTTAAAAAAAAATCAAGGGGTTTTGTTACTCAGCTACAATAATGATTCTATGTCCTACATTTTTAATGTAACAACGCTCAAGATATTTTCAAGAAATCAATCCATAAAAAACTGTCTACATCCACCACTATATATATTATTCTCTTTCTTGTGAAAGCATTTTCCATAAAAACATTTTCTCAAGATAATGGAATCTTACAGAAGGTCTCTAGGATGGATTGCAAGTGCATAAAAAAATTTGCATGGTTAGAACAGATAATTTATCAGAAGTTGGATGCATTCAATCTACTGAACTTAAAAAGAATGTGCACAAAAGGTATACAAAATTTGGATAGCAACAAAGATTTGTTGTTTTTCAAGAATAACAGCGACAATGATGAATCAAATTTTTCAAAATTTGGATTTGTTATAAATAATGTATTTTAATATTGTGTAAACAATGAAATTTAATTTAATAAAAAAACTAGCTCCCCTCGATTTTTAACAAAAATCGAGAGGTATGTGGTGCTTGGTCTGGAACTTATTTTATTGTATTTTTTACCCCAGTTTTGAGTCATAACCGAGGGGAAATATAAGCGTGTTAATTGAATTTTTTTCATCGTACTTAAACAAATATTTTTCGTCCATTTAGTAAGTATCACTACTCAAGACATTGTCATTAGTGATCCGCGTGAAACCTAAAAGAAATCTATTATAGAATCATTTTGAATATCAAAAAATTATAATGAAATATTTGACATGAAAACTTTGAAAGTTAAAGAAGCTTGGAAAAGTTTTCTATGATGGATTACAAGAGCATCAAATTATTTGAGTTCAAGGTTTGTGTTCTTAAATAGTCATATAAGTGAATCTTTATTTTATTTATCTAACCCTTTTTTTTGGTTTTATATCAGAAACAAACGCAAGCAATATCCAACATTTGATCTTCCCCATGATTCGAAGATCCATCATTTGATCTTCCTTGATAGTGATGATGAAGATTCAAAATTTGTTATATATTTTTACTTTAATATTTTGTGTAAACAATGTAATATTCTTTGTAAACAATGTAATATTCTTCGAAAAAGATTTTGTTGGTTTGGTTAGCAACCTGCTGGGCGCTGTAGATCTCAAAAAATTCTGCCATCTCCGAGAACGAGGTGTCCAACGTGAATGATGTTGTGGAAAGTGTTAAACTGTTGTCTTGGTTTTAGCAAGTCATTGGCATAAATTCTAGAGATTGTAGAGATTTCTATTTATGGTGTAGATGTCCTTGAAATTTTATTTAAGCTTTCTTTCTCTTGTAATTGGGAGGATACCCCTTGTACTCCTTTTATAAGATTCCTCCATTTGTTATGAAATAAAAAAAGGAAAAATTATTCTCACAAATAAAAATAAAAAACAAAAATAGGAGTGTTACATATTACAAAACTTTCTCATAATTTCTATAAACCATATATACCAAGCTTCAATTTTAACTTGTTTTTCTAATCATCACATTTTATAAAATGGATATTCAACAAAGTTTCTAAAAATTTTGATTTTTTATTACGAGTTACACTTGTCCACTTTAAAAAGAAAATATCAAAAGGAGTGTTACATACTGCATCATTTTCACTAAAAAAAAAATATAAAAAAGTCCGTCTCAAGCTGTTATGTGAAAGTATGGTTGTCATGAAATACTTTTCTATAAATATAAACGTGAAAATATGACAGAATCAATCATCAGAAAAAGAAAACGGAAGTTGTCAATTGTTATAAGTAAGGGATAGTGTTTATAATAAATAATAGATTTTGACTCTTGAGAATAGAATTGCATTAAATACTATTCAAAGGAAAATATTGAAAAGTAGTAGAGATGGCATGGATGTGCTGAACTGGCAAGAAAAAAAAATACTATTTGTCAATCAAGCAACCAACCAAAAGAGAATTGGTCACAATTGTGAATATGGAAAAGGTTGAGGAGCTAATTAGCAAACCGCGGCGGACATCAATGACCATGACACATTCTCACACACAATATTAAACTATATATATACATGATATTCTCTCTTCATTTCATATAATTCATTCTTCTTATTTATCTTGCTAACATATTCATTCATATATATTTTCTCAAGTTCAATCATCAACACTTAAGTTACATGGCTTATACAATGATCTCTGCTACTAGTTTTGCTGTTACATTGGTGCTGCTAGCCACAATATCAATATCTGATGCACACTTGTCTTCTACTTTTTACGACAGTACATGTCCCGATGCACTAACCACCATTAGAACTGCCATTCGTACTGCTGTCTCTAAAGAGCGTCGTATGGCTGCATCTCTCATTCGCCTTCATTTTCATGACTGCTTTGTGCAGGGCTGTGATGCATCAATTTTGCTCGATGACAGTACCACAATCCAGACCGAAAAGACTGCACTTCCTAATCTTAACTCAGTAAGAGGATTTCAAGTCATCGATAATGCAAAATCACAGGTAGAGAAAGTATGTCCCGGAGTCGTGTCTTGTGCAGACATAGTTGCTGTAGCAGCACGTGATGCATCATTCGCTGTAAGTTTACTATCTTTTGATGTTCATATTAATAATCTCTCACCAAAAATAACATACTAATAATTTCATATATTTGCAGGTTGGTGGTCCATCATGGACAGTGAAACTTGGAAGAAGAGACTCTACTACAGCAAGTAAAAGTTTCGCCAATACTGACCTTCCATTGTTTACAGACGATCTTCAAACTCTTATATCTAAATTTACAAATAAAGGTCTTACCGCCAAAGACATGGTTACTCTATCCGGTATATTTCATTTCCTTCAAACTTTCATATTTTTATATTTGACCAAACATTTACTTATTCATCAATTTGATTTCAACTAACTCAGGTGCGCACACAATCGGACAAGCTCAATGCTTTACTTTTCGTGGTAGGATATACAACAATGCTAGTGACATAGATGCTGGATTCGCTAGCACTCGCCAACGTGGTTGTCCATCTACCAGTTCCACTTCAAACAATCAAAAGTTATCAGCACTGGACTTGGTTACACCAAATTCTTTTGACAACAACTACTTTAAGAATTTAATTCAAAAGAAGGGTCTTCTACAATCTGACCAAGTTCTTTTCAGCGGAGGATCTACCGATTCTATCGTTTCTCAATACAGTCAAAATCCCACGGCTTTCAAATCTGATTTTGCAGCTGCTATGATAAAGATGGGAGATATTCAACCATTAACCGGATCCGCCGGAATCATAAGAAGTATTTGCAGTGCTCCCAACTAATTCTACAAATTCACAAACAATCAATTGCTATTCTTTTATTTATTTTTGTTCTTGTGTATTCAAATGTAAAGTGTTAAATCATTATGTATTATTATAATTTCATTATGAATGTACTTCTAGATGTCCATTTCGCTAAATTTTCATATTTGTTCTATAAATCAAACTATTGTTCATTGTTATTAGTCTCAACTTTGAATGTTAAGACCACAGTTACTTATATGACCCTTCCTCCTGGCCTTTCTTCCTCTAGTCCTTCTCAGGTTTGTAAGCTTCACAAGTCCCTCTATGGCTTGAAACAAGCCAGTAGGAAATGGTATTCAAAGTTGTCCTCTTTTCTCATCTCTATTGGCTATAGACAGTCCAAGGCTGATCACTCCCTTTATACTAAAACCTCTCATACTGATTTCACTGCTTTACTGGTGTATGTAGATGATATTGTTTTGGCAGGCACTTCTCCCACAGAAATTCACCATGTTAAAAATCTTCTTCACCAAACCTTCAAAATCAAGGATCTTGGTAAACTTCGTTTTTTCCTTGGTTTTGAAATTGCTAGATCCACTACTGGCATCTTCCTCAATCAGAGGAAATATACCTTGGAATTGTTAGAGGACAGTGGTATGTTGGCCTCAAAACCTTCCTCTGTTCCCTTTGATCCAACATCTAAACTGTCAGCCAATGAGGGTCAGCCCTTGGATGATCCTTCAAGCTATAGAAGATTGATTGGTAGGTTGATCTATCTTACAAACTCTAGACCTGACATTTCTTTTGTTGTTCAACACCTCAGCCAATATGTTTCCAATCCTCTTCTTCCTCATTACCAAGCTGCTCTTTGGGTCCTTAGATACCTTAAATTTGTGTCAGCCAAAGGTATTTTCTTTTCTTCTTCTAGTCAGCTTCACTTGTCTGCATTTGCTGACTCAGATTGGGCCAGATGCCCAGATACAAAAAGGTCAGTCACAGGCTATTGTGTCCTTCTTGGCTCTTCTCTCCTCTGTTAGAAATCAAAGAAACAAAATACTGTTTCTCGATCATCAACTGAAGTTGAATATCGTGCCTTGGCCTCCCTCACATGTGAATTGCAGTGGCTGCAATACCTCTTTCATGACTTTCAAGTGCATTTACTCAAACCAGCTGCCGTTTTCTGTGACAGCAAATCCTCCATCTACCTTGCTCATAATCCCACCTTCCATGAGAGAAGTAAGCATATTGAGCTTGACTGTCATGTGATCCATGAAAAGATTCAATCTAAACTTCTCCATCTGCTTCCTATTTCCACATTTGCTCAACTTGCAGATATGTTTACGAAGCCCTTGCATCTGCCTGCTCTTGCTAATATTCTGGACAAGTTAGGACTCTGTACTATCCATTGTCCAACTTGAGGGGGCATATTGGATCATAGTATGATAGTTAGTTAAACTATATTATTAGTTTAGATAGTTTATCTTATTTAATTTCTCTTTCTGTAATTGGACCACCTATATATGTGGTTCACATTCACTCTTTGTAAGATAATACTTCATAATATACATCACATTTTACAGCTTTACACTTTTCTCTTCATATCGAGTGTAACTGTTTTCTGTTACTTCATCTTCTTCCCTTGGCTTCCATGGAAACTAAGCTTGTATGTTCCAACCTTAATAATACGCACAAACAACGGGTTCCTTTTTTGCTATGTAGTTGAAGTGTGTGCGTCAAGCCTTTCCCTCCTTCAAGGATGGTGCATGGGAGAACGAGGAGAACAATAAGCCTCAGTTAGGATGTAATTTTCAATCATTCCCTTGTAACCAGTAGGAGGAGTCTGGTGCCTCTTACTTTAGTGACGGTGTGGGGATTGTGGAGCCTCTTCATGTGCTGTGATTGTTTGAGTCGGGATCGGCTCTAGAACAGTAATTGGATTTCCACGTGAGGTTTCCTCTCGTAAGGTACTGCTTCTTGGAGGAACATATTGCAAGTTCTCTTTAATTCTTAGGATCTTATATGTCAAGACCTGAAATTTGTGTTGGTGTACCAAGTTATACACGCTAACTGGTTAGTTACTTCATGCATGTCTAAATTGGCTTGTAGAAGTTGGAGGTTAGGAAGCATCTCTTGCTCATGTCTAAATTGGCTTGTAGAAGTTGGAGGTTAGGAAGCATCTCTTGCTCAAGTATTAGAGGTTGTAACTTGCAAGGGAGGTCGATTTGATGGTTCACCTTGGCAAGGTTGTAGTGAAGATCGAGAAGTTGGAAATGCTTGGAATGCTCCTTAGAGGACTCTTGAAAGGGTCAAATCTTGTGGTGTTGGACTAGATGGAGAGGCCATTAAGACTGAATCGTCTATTTCTTTAGAAGGAAGGTGAGGAGGTGTTTTGTTAAATTCAGCAGCAATATCAAGTGACTTTAGACGTCACAATATGAAAATTTGTGGATGAAAGCATATACTCGTTGCAAGATTTATGTGACGGTATGCAAGTTAGCACTCCAAAGTACAAGTCAACAAAGATTGAAAAGCGATAGTGGAAATGGATTTGAAATGGAACATTTTCTCTCATATAGAGTGGGAGCGGCTAAAATCATCCGCGAAGAATGTGACGTGCTATGTGGACATCCATTTGATTAACCTAGACGGTGGTCGATGCATCTAAAGGACAGAATCGTCTATCTCTAAGAAGAATGAGGATACACCTGTTCCACGCAATTACTTTCTCAGTATTTGCTTTTGGACTTCTCGCTATGGGCCTTGTGAAAGGCCTATAACATTCCGTAAAAGAAAAATACTCATTTTTACTCCTAATAAGCAACTAAAACTTACTTTTATTCTTCTATTCTAAAATATATTTTCAAATAATATAAATTTTATTTTCAATGATCTTTTTAATTTCATAAAGAACTTCAAATAAATTAAGTAATTCCTAAGTGCAATTTTAAAGATTAATTCATTGGAAAAACTGAGATTCACTTAAGAGTTGACATCTTTCACCGAATGTATGTTCATAAAATTGATCAAATTTCAAATATTAGATCAATTAAGATATTCAAATATCTACCACCATTTGTGTCGTTCTATATTTATGGCAAAAAAAAATTTACAGGATGTTAACTTGGAGATTTATTTTATTTCCTTAATTTTAAAAAGTTTTTCAATTGTAAATACTAATATAAAACTTTTTTAAATTAAGGGAATAAAATGAACTTCAAGGTTAACATATTAGAAAAAAAAAAAGATATTTTACCTATATTTATTATATATAAAATACTTTGATAATATATTTATATTTTTTATGATATTAAAAAAATGAATTGCATTTAATTAAATTTTTTTTAATATATATGTGAAATTAGTTATCCAATAATATGTGGAAAAATTTAGAAAACTAGTCTATATTTATCTTTTTTTTGGAAGAAAACTAATAAAAAAAGACGATTTCTCAATCCAATATCTCATACACTGTGCGAAATTTCAAATATGCCTTTAGTTTTCGTTGATGCATCTCAGAAAGCACCATTTTTATAAAAAAAAATTGGTTTTTTCCATATCACGCTTCCGTATATACCATGAACTTAATTATTTGGGATTTCCCAATTAATTTGGGAAAATTTCCAATTAATTTATAACTTAAATTGAGATTTTTCTAATTAATTGAGAAAAATTCAAAATAATTTTTTCCGTAGCTACAACTACATAAGGGTGCATTCGTAACTACAACTACGGTAGGGTGCGTTCCGTAGATGTATCTATTAATTGGAAAAAGGTGCTTTCAGAAATGAATTTACGGAAGCACGAGGACATTTTGGTCAATTAGATGGTGCGTAAGTAGCCCATAGGGTAGGTTGAGAAATTATCTTTAAAAAAACACCAATATTCACCTAGTAATTTTATGAGAATTAACTCTTCATAAGAATTAAAAACCAAGTAGTTAGACCTCTTTAAAATATTGTTCTACTGCCGGCAAAAGCAGAAGCATCAATCTAACATCGCAAAACTGTATATATTTTTTTATATTATGATACATATTTATCAAAACAGTTAGATACACCGTTCAGTTTTGAAGTGGACTTTATTTACACATTGGCACGTCAAAACGTGGGAACCTCTTTCAATTTCCTAAGGTCAACCCCAACGTGATGGCTACCACACACTTACATACTCTTTATTTCTCTCTTAAAACCTTATATATACATATATAGTGCAATGTGTGATGCATAAGGCAAATCATAGTGATTATATATACTAGTCACATTTTCTGAATTTCACTCAAGCTGCAAATTTATTAACCATCATGAAGAACTTAAGCATCTCTTTGTGCATGGTTATGACAGTAGTACTTGTTGGATTAGGTGGAAGTGTAGCTTCTGGCTTCAACTATGGTGATGCTCTTGACAAGAGTTTGTTGTTCTTTGAAGCACAAAGATCCGGTAAGTTACCAACGGAAGAGCAGCGAATCAAATGGCGCGCTGATTCTGGTCTCAAGGACGGAATTCAGCAAGGAGTGAGTACCTTTAAACTCTTTTCATATAAGCTATCATTGAGAACTTATAGAAGTAAGGTGAAAATGGTTTATAGTAAATTCTTGTGTTTGTTACTACAGGTAGAGTTGGTGGGAGGGTACTATGATGCAGGTGATCATGTCAAGTTTGGGCTGCCAATGGCTTACAGTGTGACAATGCTTGCATGGGGAGCTATTGAGTTTAGCAAGGAAATGACAGACTTAAACCAAATCGGACATACTCTACGGGCCATTAAATGGGGAACTGATTATTTCATTAAAGCGCATACTCAACCTAATGTTCTTTGGGGACAGGTAAAACCAGTGCAACTAATCTGGTTGAATGTTAAGTGTGCTTAGTGTAATATACTAATGCTTTTTTCTGCGAAACTTCAGGTGGGTGATGGAGTTTCTGATCACTACTGCTGGGAACGTGCTGAAGACATGACGACTTCAAGAACGGCCTATAAAATTGATGAACAGCATCCTGGTTCTGATCTTGCTGGTGAAACTGCAGCTGCATTGGCGGCTGCGGCGATAGCTTTCAGGACATACAACTCTTCTTACTCTAATCTCTTGTTAGTCCATGCAAAACAGGTAAGTGAATACTAGCAATACGCTCACTGATTCGCGGAGATTTTCTCAAAATTTACTTTTGTTGTGGAGTTATTAATATTCTTCTATACGTTGCAGCTCTTCACGTTCGCAGATAGATACAGAGGGCTATATGATGAGTCCATATCCTGTGCTCACCAATTCTATGCTTCTTCTGGCTATTCAGTGAGTAAACATTTCTCTATTATTTCTTCCTTCCTTTTAGTATCCGTCCAATCGTATCTAAAACCACTTCTTTGGGGAAAAAGGATGAATTGTTATGGGCTGCTGCATGGCTGCACCGAGCAACCGGTGATGATTACTACCTAAAGTATGTTGTGGACAATGCGGTGTATATGGGTGGAACTGGATTGGCGGTGAAAGAATTCTCTTGGGACAACAAATATGCCGGTGTCCAGATCCTCCTATCAAAGGTAATAATCAACTGTGACTTGGTTCAAGGAATCATGCAATAGAAATTAAATGGTTAAACCCAATTTGCAGGTATTACTAGAAGGAAAAGCTGGCTCATATGCATCTACACTAAAGCAATATCAGGCCAAAGCAGATTATTTTTCCTGCGCCTGTTTGCAAAAGAATGATGGTTACAATGTCCCAAAAACTCCAGGTTAGTTGCTGTGAAATATTAATTTAATTCAACAATCACTTGAAAGAAACAGTCAGAGAAAAGTATAATCATATCATTTTATTTCTGCTTGTGTTTTCTCTTTACTAGGTGGCTTATTGTACCTGCATGAATGGAACAACATGCAGTATGCTTCCTCTGCCGCATTTCTTTTAGCTGTTTACTCTAATTATCTGTCAGCTGCAAAAGCACAGCTCAACTGTCCTGAGGGTCAAATTCCACCTCAGGAACTTCTCAATTTTGTCAAGTCACAGGTATCTATTGGAATCTGTTACTCCATCCCTAGCTGAACATTTTAACAGTTTACCGTGAGATGGATAACCGAAACTGTGAATTTTGGTTTACACAGGCTGATTATATCCTTGGTAAAAACCCGGAGGATATGAGCTACTTGGTTGGATATGGACCAAAATATCCTATTCATGTTCACCACAGAGGCGCTTCCATTGCTTCCGTCTTTTCTCTTCACTCTGAGGTTGGTTGCGCACAAGGATTCGACGCGTGGTATAACCGTATTCAGCCAAATCCTAACGTCATCTATGGAGGCCTTGTAGGAGGTCCAGATAGAAATGATGACTACTCTGATGACAGATCCAATTATGAACAAACTGAGCCTACAATTTCAGGTTCTGCTCCTCTTGTAGGGATTTTCGCTAAACTGCAAAGCTCATATGGACTGCAAAGTTCATATGGTAATGTCGGTGAGTAATGAATATGAATATCAACATTATGTAATAATCTGATATTTTTGTCGGCTTTTTTCTATATGAAGCCTCACTCACTCTTCTCTTGCTTGACACAGGTTCCTACCATAATGAATCACCATTGCCCCAGAAAAAAAATCCAAGTGAGTAAGAGTTAAGGAAAAAGGGTCTATATTCTGATTTGATTTTGGAAGGTTCTAATTATATAACCTTTGCTCTACTAATCAGATATCCATTGTTTGACAGGTACAACACACCTTTCCAAGGAACTAAAACCTAAAACACCACAAGGTGAGATCCAATAGAGTAAATAGTTGTTATGGTCCCCAAATTTTGGTTAAAATTTCTAGAGTATAGGGATAGCGTCTGATACGTTTGAGAACCAAAATAACTACTTGCTCAATCCAAAAAATATAAATATAGGCCTTCAATTCCATTGATTAAGAATTTTCTTCATGCAAACAATGGCTTAAAATGATAATGTAATGTTGCAGGTGCACCAGTTGAATTTCTGCACTCAATTTCCAGCTCGTGGACTGTTGGTACTACAACTTATTACCGACACAAGGTGATAATCAAGAACACTTCTGTAAAGCCAGTCTCCGATCTGAAGTTGGTGATTGAGAATCTTTCAGGCTCTGTATGGGGTCTGTCTCCAACTGGAGAGAAGAACACCTATGAACTTCCCCAGTGGCTCAAGGTCTTGAATCCCGGATCTGAATGTATATTTGTTTATGTTCAAGGTGGACCCCAAGCAAAAATCTCGATTCAAAGCTTCCACTAACAATTTTGGTAATTAGCTTTTTTAGCACATGAGTAATATGACAGTTAAACTGTCACTCAATGATTGTAAATTTATAATACCAACTTGTCAATCAAAGCATATTCCTTATACATGTAATATCATTTTCGATTCTTCGCTAATTAACCCCTCCCCCCATCTCACCAACCAAAAAAAAAAAACTAGCAACAAAATGTTTGAAAAGTTCATTTATCAAAAAGTATAGATCAAACATTTTTATTACATTGATAATTATATGACCTGCACTTCTGAGAATATTACAGATACATAAAAGGTTTCTAGTCTACAAGACAAAATCTGGAAAAATAGCCTACAAAAAAACGAAAAACAAAATACTCTAAGTAGCCACTACATTGTCTTAGTTGGGGAGAGAATCGGTACTTAATGTTGTTCCTTGGGAATGTTGAGATCCTTAAATATGGGACTGTCAACTCCAACACCCATTGCATTCAGACCATTGTCAACATATAAAACAGTGCCCGTGATAGCCGATGCTAAAGGTGATGATAAGAAAGCAGCTGCATTGCCTACCTCCTCTGTTACACGTTAAAAATTAGACTCGGTTATGCATATAATCAATGATTGAGGACGAACTGGACATTTTACAAGGAACAATCCTGATGGAAATATTATTACCTGCTGATAGCTCTTTCTGTAGAGGTGCATTAGCTATTGAGTAATCAATCATCATATCAATGAATCCAATTGCTTTTGCAGCGCGGCTTCTTAATGGACCTGGAGGCAAGAGACAACATGTTAACCACAGGAACTAAATTCACCAATTGCGAACAAAAACAATTAATGTCAACCGAGATTAGACATGAAGGCGTGAGGAGCATTAAAAAAGAAGCCACGAAGTACCAGCAGATATAGTGTTGACTCTAATTTTGCGCTTTCTACCGGCTTCAAAAGCAAGCACCTGAAAAAGCAAGAATTATGCCGTAATTTCAAACACCTAAAGACGAAAGAGCCAACTAAAAATGAATGTGTTAAGCGATAAGTTAGGAAAAAGGTTGAGGCTTACTCGTGTATCACTTTCCAGTGCAGCTTTTGCAGAACTCATACCACCCCCATATCTGCATTATCATTTAGTCCATGAATACAGTGAATCTAAATTTTATGATATATACAATTAATAAGGACTTTGTAAGGCATAATCAACATACCCAGGAATGATCCTCTCTGAAGCAATGTATGTGAGAGAGATTGAAGATCCTCCTATACACAAATTGGAAAGGTAAGTAAGATAAAACGATAAACCAAAGAAGTTATTAATTAGAAATTGAACTGGGACTAAATCAACCCCAAAAGCTAGCTCAAGAGGTGAGGATTGCTTAACCCTTATCTAGACAATACAGAATCTCAACACACACAGCCTCACGCTCAAAATTGGACATGTAGAGCGTGAAGTTTGTGACTAGCCCAATATCAAATATAGAATAGGCTTTAATACCTTAAGTTATTACAATTTCGTCTAGACCTATTTTAATCTCAAAAGCTAACTCAAGTGGTGAAGATTATTGAAACCTTATAGAATGGAAGCATTATTAGATAAGGTACATGCCTGGGTTTATGATTGGAAGAAAATGCTTGAGTAGAGAAACATAGGAGTAACTTGATGCAGATAATGCAGCAAGATATCCTTTCCGAGATGTCTCCAACAGTGGTTTGGTCACCTATAGCAAAGTTACCTGCTTAGTAAAGCTGAAATCCAATGTCATAAAGAAACTCCAACGCTTATTATTCTATTAACCATACCTCTGGTCCATTGGCAAGTGAATGCACGAGGATATCTATGCTGCCAAAGTCTTCCTTAACAGATTCAGCAACTTCCTGAAAAGTAAGTGATGAACGTAAGATATAACGAGCCTAGTCTTATGCAGTATGTGGAGTGAATTAGAATACCAAGAAAGTGACCAAAAGAGCATTTGG
Source organism: Vicia villosa (assembly GCF_029867415.1). Taxonomy (NCBI): domain Eukaryota; kingdom Viridiplantae; phylum Streptophyta; class Magnoliopsida; order Fabales; family Fabaceae; genus Vicia; species Vicia villosa. The sequence continues at coordinate 68,200 of NW_026706489.1, read as the reverse complement.
ATCTTGTACAAATAAGTCTATATACCTGAACTGTCCACTTGCTGGATCCAGCATAGCGCTTGTTTGATTTTATCTATACAATTGTCAAAAAAATAATCAGTACATGGATAAAATTCGTGAAATACATGTACTTCATATATCTTTATTAGAAAGATGAAACTCGGTATCTCTTGTTTACATCTTCTGGTACATCCTCAAGGTTGTCAAAAACAGCATCCAAGGGATAAACTTTGGTAATTTCCATCAACGAACCATCAGGCAATCTGGAAAACAGCATTTCTTATTAGCAAGGTTATGTATCCCATGTTTAACAAATAAAACCAATAGCAGTATTTAATGTCATACACTCGTGATTCGTCAAATTTCCCACGTCGTAAGCTGGACTCAAAAATATTCAAAGCCTACAGCAAAGGTTGACAGTTAATAGATGTATTGCTACAAAAGGACTGGAATACATACATAACATGAACAATTCGGAAATGCCGCCAACAGATAACCAAGTGAATTGGTATTGACTGGTAAGTACCCATTTTTTATCTGAAATAAAATAATAACTTACAGGAACCCATGTGCCAAGAAGAATTTCAGCTCCAGCTGCAGCAAGAGATTTTGCAATTGCCCATCCGTACCCATTGTCATCGGCCACACCAGCAATAAAAGCTCTTTTACCTAAAAAAAAGGCGCCATTTTCAGTAAATTGATAGTTCTCGATCGTCAAATACAGTAATGTCTAAGGAATATATTTTGACAATATACAATATTAATTAGTGAGGATAAAAAGACAATGAAAAATAACCTTTCAAATTAATTGGTAATCCTGAAACTGGGCTTGTTTCACTAGACTCGGACACTGCCTTCGTCGCAAATTTGACAGACTTTGCAGATGATGACGTAAAGCTCCGTTGAAAGGGCTGCACCGACGCAACATGACACGCACTTGCAAGTTTACTCCATGATCCCACCTTGGACTTGCCACCAAAAACCACAGTACTCACTTCAGCAAACTTTTGTGATGAAGGAATGCACGATCTTGACATTGCAATTTGCAAGCTAGAAATTGATGTTGTTGCCATCTCGAATGCGCGTACTGTGGCAGAATAAACCCTAAATCTGCACAAGGAAACTGCAGTCAATAGTTATATTTTATCAAGCACTGCAGAAAATAGCTAATTGATTTCTCATTCTTTAAAACCAACACATACTAATGAACACACAAGCCATTAACAGAATCAGTCCCAAAACAAACAAATAAACAAAACAGAAATCTAATCCTTTTACATAAATTCACAAAAAATCAGCGAGAACCACAGTTAAAATCACTATACATCAAATAATTTCCGAGATCCGCAATTTTGTTATACTGAAACAAATCCAAAACAACAATAAAGCACGGTACTGTACACAATGCAGCAAAAAGATCAAAACTTTAGCTCATACAATGTCATTCAAACACAATTAAAGAAGACCCAATTAAAAACAAGCAGTAGATAACACATTGATGCAAAAAGTGAAAGGTGGGGTGTTACCGATTGGGTAGTAAGAGCGGAAATGTGGGAGAAAAATGAAGAGTTAGAATGAATGAAGATAGTGAAGTGTTATGTTATTGTTATCGCCGCTGGCTGGTGCAGCATAAGAGAGAAACTTTGGAAGTGTCGAAGAAATGGTTGTTCAGTCTTAGTTAGCGAGGTTTTCTTTTGTGTATGTCATTCTTGTCTCTCACGCGCGGAGCAAAGACAGGTTTCTAGGTGTTGTTTTCACATAGACACCTTATCTATTTTACACATTTACTTAGTTACAATTTACAAATTATGAATATAGGGTAATTTACAATTTTATAAGAAAATTTCTCACTAACCTCTCTCACGTCCCACTAAATTAACAAAAATGTCATCCGGTTTTTGTGGTGACATTTACGGAAGTAATATTTTTCAAAAAATTTGATTTTTTCGTAGATGCATCAACGGAAATAACGGACATAATTGGAATTTCGCACAGTGTGTGAGAGATCTATGGGATACATTGAGAAATTGTCTTTTATAATCAAATTTTATTCATTCTAAAAAGCTTTTATATATATATATATATATATATATATATATATATATATATATATATATATATATATATATATATATATATATTAAGCTCGTGTTGGTTTATAGATTTAGTCGGCAATATTTTATATAGATTAAGCTCAAAAACCTACGAATAAAGTTTTATATATTTGGTATTCAAATTTTTTGGATCACGTAGATTAGTGAATTTAAGAATTTTTTAGTCATTGAAGAGATGTCTGTTTGGCCGTTTTAAATCATGCATTTGAGCAAATCAAAAAAGTTTATGGACATGTTTATGATATAAATTGCATGAACTTCAACGTCCATTCGAGTAACCGCTCTTGTTATAAGTTAAATGTTGGTTTATATGATATTACCAAAAGTGGTTGTTTCAGTATCGAGTACTCCAACTACTCTCAGGGTCGCACACACTGTTGTAGGAGACCTTAGGCCTTCTTTTCTCCCATGTTTCACGTTAGTAGTAGGGAATATTCATATGGCATGCCAACGATAATGATGACAGACATACAAACTAGTGCATCTACATATGTAGATAATGCAATGATTATTGTGTCTCCCCTTAATTCGTACTTAGCATAAGGATCTACTATAAGTAATCCTAGTCGAATGGCACGACCACAAGGAGGATTAGGATATATCCCTTAAGTTATGCCATCACTAACTACTAATTCCCTATTGTCTATGAGGCAACAAATGGATGATAGTAATCATGATATGGTGAACACGCTTACGCGGTAAATTGGTATTGTGTTTAATCATTTGATCACAAACCATAGTTACCAACAATTGGCTCGTCAAATGGGTCAAATTGATGATTTCTTTGGTGCTTCTCAAGCGCTTGTTCAATCAATCCCTCTAATCCAAAATATTATGCCAATTCAAAATCTATGAGTGCCAAACAATTAAGGGATCCTAATAATAAAGGACAATAAGTTATGCCCCAACAGGTTGAACAACTCATACCTAGGGTAGTCAAAGGGGATCTAGGTCGAAATGGCCTAGAAGTAGTCTTGATCAATAGAAATTAGTATGTAGGTCAAGTAGTTAGAAATGTCCAACAAAATAATTTTGGGGGGCAAAATAATATAGTCAGTGTGTCTAGTAAATCTTAGCCCAAAATGGCCTTAGTATTGGCCTTTATAGGCCTAATTTTGTTTCTGCCTTGTTTGAGTATACTCTGCAAACTGAACTTCCCAAAGGTTGGAAAATTCCTAAATTCACTAAGTTTGCAGGCGACACAAATGAGTCCACTATCGAGCATGTTGCTCGATATCAATCAGAGGCAGGAGATCTATCCATTGATGAAAACTTAAAAATGAAATATTTTTCTAATTATTTAATTAAAAATGTTTTCACATGGTTCACCATCTTACCTCCAAACTTTATATTTAATTGGAATCAATTGGAAAGGGTGTTCCGTGAGCAGTTCTACATGAGTCATTTATACATCATCCATAAGGAGTTAGCCAATGTGAAACAAAAATTAGCTGAATCAATATATGATTATCTCAATAGGTTTAGGATAATAAAGTCAAGATGCTTCACTTAAGTAACCGGACATAAGTTAGTTGAACTGGCTGCAGGAGATTTAGACTATTTCATTAGGGAAAAGTTATATTCCCAATACCCAATGGATATGGCCCAATTGGCATATATGGTTAGGAAAATCGAAAGGTTGAAAGCTTGGAAGGCTAGGTCGAATAAATACCACACAAAAAAGAAAAGGTTACTTATGTAGAAATAGATGAAAATGATCAAGAATTCAACATAGTTTATGAATATGTTGAAGAAAATAATATTAACCTGGCATAATTGCATCCATTACCTCCATATGTTTGTAAGGTCCTAAGGCCTTCTGATGGAAAAAATCTTGTCAAACCCAGTAAAAATAAAAAAATCATCACTAAAACTTGTACGTTTAACGTAACTAAATGTAATGAAATTTTTTATCTGTTGGTCGTCAACGGTCAGATCATAATACCATTAGGCCTAAATACACCACCATTGGATGAAACAACAAAAGAACAAAGGTTTTTACAACTATCATAATTTTTTAATCATAAAACCTCTCAATGTATCCTTTTCAATGATCTGATACAAATCACTTTGAAATATGGAAGATTGAAGTTTGGAGACAAAACCAAGCAGTCCATAAAGATTGATTTTGACCCTTTGTAAGTCAAATAAGCAAATATCGTTGAACATGTCGACATCATGATGGTCGAGATCACTAAAGACTCTGAGTCAAAGGCAGGAGAAGAGAATGTGTTAGACTATGCTATGAAGGTCAAATTTATTAATCCAAAGGTTGAAGAGGAGTTGATTGATTTCATCAACATATGCAAGATCAAAGGCTATAAGGTCACGTTGTGCCCTTGTTGCAGTGTTGTCTTCGACAAAAAGGCCACAAAAGGCCTTAAAACTTTCAAACTTCAACCACATAGAAGAAATTTCAAGGATGAAAGAAGGCCCTAATTTTCCGTCTACAAGAGAGATACTTATGTGCCACCCAGTGCTATTTGTATTGGTGAATGAATTTGCCATGAGGAAAAACCCAACGATGGGCAACACAAATGGAAAGTAGTTAAGGTAGGTACAGGTTCCTTATACAATGACAATCCCTACATATACATTTATATACATAATAAATACTCATATGGTTTGAACAACTATTTTGGTAAAAATTCAATCACTCGAATTCAATGGAAAAAATATCAAAGGAAAAAGAAGGCGGTTATGAAGATTGCGGAGTCTAGTGATAATGGAAAATCCCTAGCAATTATAGAGAATTGAATGGCAAAGAAACCCATGAGGGAGATAACTTCTCCTCCTTTGCCAGCGATAGTTAAACCAAACAAAAGGGTTCTGAAATTCAGTTATTCCCAAGACATATGTTGGACACAATGTTTGGGAAAATTGTGTAAAACTTACTTAAGATAGATTAACAAATACAAAATAATAAATCATAAATTTAAAGAACACAAAGGAATTTGTAACCCAGTTCGGTGCAAGTCACCTACGTATGGGGGGCTTCCAACCCTAAAAACAAATTCACTCTCAATAGTATTAGTACAAAGTTTCTTACATGAACAACCATTGTTCAATGCCCATATTCCTAATATTACATGTGTCTTTCTATTTAGGACTCCCCCTAAATATGAAATCCCTTTAACTTTCTCTTGATCACTAACCCTAGTGATCAATACAAAACTCAGAATAATGTTTGTTGAATTACAATGTTAACAAAACAAACAAATTTTATACCTTAGATATGAAACTTATGCGCTATAGAGGTGCACAAAAAACAATTACAAATACTCAAAGAACAAACCTTAACACTCAAGATATTCAACTATATATCATGTCGTTATTGTTGTTAGTAGGAACATGTATATAATAATTCATCTGTTGTGATTTTCTCCGGTGGGAAATAGATTTGAGAGCAACCATATTTGATTTGTTTTTCATAAACCTCCACCAAAAGATTTGATTTGATATTCATTCATTTTAAATCTTCGTGTAACTGGATTTGATCTTGTTAAAATATTTTTAGCATACCTTACTAAATAACATATTACTAAAAGATACAACAATAAATCTTCTTATCAAATAGAATCTCGCTCAGAATAACTCACAAACCTTGGCTTGAAGAATGAGGCTAGATGTTGCACAAACACTGGAACATCTTGTCCTACATGTTGCCTCTTCACAAAATACATCATGTATTAACCATGTGATTTTACCTAAAGCAGACAATCAACAGAACAATAGATTCCCTGCCAAATAAAGATGACGAGATGTTAACAAACAATTTCGACTACAAATCAGAGGATGATTTTGATGTCATTTATAATATTTTCTTTGTCTTGCCCATTGAATCTGATACGGTCATTGAGGCGACAAAAAGGATGATAGACTTGTTGAAGAATTAGAAAACTATAAGCCTTTGTGTTATTATGTTATGAATAATGGTTCTATAGACGAAGACAAGGTCATTTTTTAAAAGCTTGATTTAGGGATGTTATTCTAAATTGGGCTTGTGGTTGGCCCCCCATCGGACATAGTTCAGTCCAACGCTACAGTAATGAAGGCCCAACAAAGTGTCCCAAATGGCCATAGTCGTTGGGGAGTTTCTCCCCCACATGCCCCTCTAAGGAACACATGACCAACTGCCCTCTCGATTTGGGGGTAGTTGACCCAGAACCTAGACCACATGTTGGTATTCCTTATCCACGTAGGATCCTAACAGTCTTATATTTTGAACATAGGAATCCAACCCAAAATAAAGATCTTAGCCCAACGCTGAGGGCACTATAAATACCATATTCATAAGAGGGCTAGGTGTTCTAATCTCATTCCTAACTTCGTACTTGCTCTCTGTTCACTTTGAACCTCACTTTGGCATTAAAGTGTCTTACAGGTGCACCCCTTTTTTCTTGCACCGACCACGAACTCAAGTGTTGCAGGCCACTAAAGATTCTTCTGATCCCGATAAGATCAGATGCAACAACACATGAAGCCCCTTTACATATGGGCTAAGGTTGAGAATGTATGGATTAATAAAATCTTACTAGATATAGGGGAAGTAATTAACCTAATTCCATAATCTTTATTAAGTAAGATTGGCAAATATGTCACTAGCTTGAAACCCCCGTAACATGTTTCTATCCAACCATAAAGGAAAGACGGGTAAACCTTTAAGGGTCATACATGTGAACATTATTGTAGGAACCATTAATAGACCAACCTTATTTGTGGTAATTCTAACCAAGGCAAACTATAACGTATTGCTTGGTCGGGAATGGATCATAGGGCATGAGCAATATATTCGATGTTACATCAGATTATCTCTATTTGGAAACCCGGTGGAATTATGGAGAATATTGAGATAGATCAAAGTTATTTCTTAACCCAAGTAATCCACACATATAAGAGAAACTTTGGTAGATGATTGGCGAACATTCTGCCATGTACGCTTGCTAGGATAATATTTTCTCTGCATGGAGATGTGTATTATCCATTAAAGTTACATCCTACACATGAGTTCATGTTTGAGTACGAGATCGTCAGAGGTACTGAGTGGTCATAGTAAGATGATAATGATGATTGAGTCGAGTGCACTTGCTCGAATATTGGCTTATATGGCTAAAAATAAAATAAAGGCAGCCTTAGAGGCTGAATCCCAACAAAAAATGGTTGTTGAAGTCACTATAGTTGAAGCTAATACAATATATGAAATTGGTAACAACATAATATAAGACAGCCATAGGCTCGATTACATCTATGATGATTAACCTTTGGGATTTGAAAAAGATCCTTTAGCTTCAGGTAAGAATATAAACGTCTGAGATCCTTTGGAAGAAGAAAATATAGGAGATAGGACGATAAAAAATTCAAGTTACATTATTGGAAAGATCGATCTAAGCCTAAAGGTCCAAATCACCAATTTGCTTAAAGAGTTTAAATACCGTTTCATTTGGGCTTGTGGTGAAATTCTAAGACATAGTTGAGACTTGGTGGAGTTGAAGTTTCCAATTTGACTAGACAAGAGACCTATGAAGCAGATGCCAAGAAGATTTGCACCAAAGGTGATGTCTGAAGGATAGAAAAACACTTAGAAAGGGGGGTTTGAATAAGTGTGACTTTAAAAACTCTTAAGATAAAAAAAATGAACACAATATTTTTATCCTGGTTCGTTGTTAACGAAACTACTCCAGTCCACCCCCTTAAAGTGATTTACCTCACCTGAGGATTTAATCCACTAATCACACAAGATTACAATGGTTTTCCACTTAGATACCCTCTAAGTCTTCTAGAGTATTCTGATCACAACCTGATCACTCTAGGAACACAATGCTTAGATACCCTCTAAGACTTTCTAGAGAATTCGATCATAACTTGATCTCCTTTAGTTCTTTACAAATTAATGTAAACAAATTCTTACAAGAGTTATACAATGCTTCTTAAAAACCTATAATCGCAACTGTGATATTTCTCTTAACGTTTAGCTTAATCTCACTAAGATATTACAACAGTAATGAAGTGAGGTTGAAGATGAAGTTTGAGAGCTTTTGAATTTGACAGCGTTTCTGTATGTTTGCGCAAAGTTGTGTATTCAGCTTCTCATCAGAACTTCTATTTATAGGCGTTTGAGAAGATGACCGTTGGGAGCATTTAATGCGTTGCGTGATCTGTACAGCATTGCATTTAATGTTTCATTCTTTTGTCAACTACCTCGAGCCTTGCTTTTCCTGCTTTAACTGACTTTGCCTTTAATAGCTTCTAACGTTCCTTTTGTCAGTCAGCGTAGCCTGCCATCTTGTACTTGCTTCTGATCTGATCTTTGTAGATACAACGTTTGAATATATCAGAGTCATAGTAGCTTGGTGCAGAGCATCTTCTTGTCTTCTGACCTCGAAGTGCTTCTAGCGTGATACCATGAGAACTTCAGTGCTTCTGCTTCTTATCTCAAGTTCTTCTGATGGTTCAATAGACCATGTTCTGATTCTACTTGACCATCTTTTGATGTCTTGCGAGAGCATGTTCTGATGTTGCATACTTGAACCTTCTGAGTCAGTGCTTCTTGCGTTGATGTTGTGCATACTCTTTATATATTTCCTGAAATGGAAATTGCATAGGATTAGAGTACCACATTATCTCAAGCAAAATTCATATACATTGTTATCATCAAAACTAAGAATATTGATCAGAACAAATCTTGTTCTAACAATCTCCCCCTTTTTGATGATGACAAAAACTTATATAAATTATATGAATTTGCAATCAGAATATCAGACGGCTAAAGACAATTACACAGTTATAGCATAAGCATATAAACATAGTGTGTGAATATGTCTCCCCCTGAGATTAACAATCTCCCCCTGAAATAAATACTGGAAGAAATTTATAAATAAAGGACTTCCTTAAATATTTTCCATTTCAGTTGAGACGATCACATATGCTTAGAACTTCGGAACGTTCAGAGCTTCTGCTTCTTGCTTCCATAGGACAGCTTCAGAGCTTTGAATTTCTTCTTGAATCATTGCATGCTAGATTGTATCAGAACATTGTTGAATGTACCAGAGCATCATCAGAGCATCTCTACATCCTGAAATGTTTCAGAACAAACTAAACGACAAAAGTCAGAGCATGAATGAATCAGAACACAAAATATGTATCAGAGCATATAATATGTATCAGAACACATAAAATGCATCAGAACATATAAGGAATAAGAATGTGTTAGAGCATATTCTGCCACGAGAATATCAGAACATTCTTCCTTCTTGCTTCTGATCTTGAAGCTTCACAACGCTAAGCTTGCTTCAAATCCCATGAGCATGTTTTTATATGGAATTGCGTTTCCCCATGTCTTTGCTTATCGTGTTGAGCTTTTTTAGAATGTTTTCAATCCTGCAAAAAATCTCAAGGACATAGAACTTGCAAATTTTGTTAGAAATGTGGAGACTTACCCCCAGCAACTGATAATATAAATCAAATTATTTATCACATTTTCTCCCCCTTTTTGTCATAACATCAAAAAACATAAAAGATTCAGATGAAAGAACAACATGAGAGAAGATAAAGATTCATTGATTGATCAAAAATGTATCAGAAGATACAAAAGATGCAAGAAAAACATATGCAAGAACAAGAGACAACTAAGACTCAAAAGACTACAACTAGCCTAGTTTAGAAACAATCTTGGCCAGCATGTCGTGAATCCCAGCAGTGCTTTCAGTCTGTTTCTTCATGAAGGATCTGAACTCCTCATGTGCTGCATCATGCTTATCCAAGCGAGAAGCTAGAACATCTTGATTCTGTTGAAGAGCCTTGATAGCGTTCACCAGAACGGAGGGTTCAGCAGAAGAAGATGCACAACTATCATTCAGAGGGATAGCATTACCAGCAGCAGCATCCAAAGTGAGAACATCATCTTGATTTTCCTGAATAGGAACTTCCTCAGCAGGATGATTCTTAGCATCTTCCATCTCAACATCTGAGTCTGACTCAGAAGCATATTCAGCATATTCTGGATCAGGGATCTCAGAATCTTCATTATCCAAAGCTTGAAGAATCTCAGCCAAATTCTTTGGAGGAATGGGAGCAGCAACTTCTGAAGGGTAGATAACTTCAGGAATGACCATGTTAGGTGCCTTCTTAGAAGGATTCGCCCTTAGCCAATTAAATAACCACTGGAAATCTCCAGTCAGAACCGAATACTGAGGCTTCCATACAACAATCTCCCAAGAATGTGCTTCTTGTTCAACTTCAGGAACTTCTGCAAGTTCATCAACAAAAGCTTTCTCTTCAAAGCAATACCTGCCTCCAAGGGGACTATGCCAGAAGTCTTCATAGGATCTTAGGAATCCAAGATGACCAGGACCTTCTGCTATGCATTCTTTCTGAAGCTTCAGAAACTCAGAGTCCATTTTCCTTCTGAAGATCCTCCAGAGATTTCTAAGTTCAACATCATCCATCCTGGCATGATGTGCTGCCTTCGGCGTCTCTAAACCTGTTTGCATTCTCAGATTTAATAGTTCAAAACATACACCAACAGAAAATTCCCGGCGGGATTCGAGTCTCCTGACAGTAAAATTTGGATTTAGAAAGAAGTAGGGTTGAGGTTCTCTATCGAGACAAAGAGATGATTCTGCTTCATTCTCGGAGTCTAACACTACAAGCTCAGGTTCAAGACGAGGCTTGGGTGTGTAGTTGCAGTCAGGAAGCAATTGCTCATGTGATGCAGAACCTGGAAGGTCAGACAAGGAATGATTATTTTGTGAGGGGGAAGAAATGGGTTCATAGTTAGCATGAGGAAGAGGTTGAGAAGTGGAGATATTTGAGTGAGGAGGAAAGAGGGTTTGAAGAGGTTGGATATCAAGAACAATGGTTTCAAGGGGATGGTCAAAAGCAATGTTGGTTGTGGGTGGAGAGGGAGGAATGAGAACGTTTGTGATAGGTGAAGAGGGAGGGGTAAGAACATTGGTTTGGGGAGAAGAAGGAGGTGTAAGAACATGGGTGAGTTGAGATGATTCTGGTAGGGCTGTTTCTGGTAGAATTTTTGGTTGAGTGGTAATCAGAACTTCTGTTGGTACAGATTCTGAATTTAAAACAGAGACAGAGACAGGTTCAAAAATATGTATACCTTTGGACATATTTTGAAGAGCTTCAAATTCAGCTTCAAGTCTTTTATGGTTCTTCTTCTTCTCATACACAGTCTTCGCCTTCCCAAGAGAAATTTCTCTTCTTCTGGCAGTTTCCAGTCTCTCTTTCTCTCTATCCACATCTTCTTGACCTTCAACTTCTTGAGTTACTACTTCTTGATTTTCTTCTTCTTGCTGATTCACGGCTTCTGGAATCTCTTTTTCTTCATCCGAATCTTCGATTATCAATTTCCTTTTCCTTTTCTTCTTCTTTTCTACTTCCTTTCCATCTTCTACATTCTTATTTTTTTTCAACTTTCTATTCTTCATCTTCTTCTTCCTCCTCTCGGCAGCTTCTTGTTCAGTATTTTTCATTTTCAACTAATACTTCCTAATTTTCTTCAGCAATAACTTCTCTTTCAGCAGCATTCTCATCAACTACTGCAACAACTTCTTCTTGGGTTTCCTTCTCCTGGTTAACAGAAGGACGATCAAACTTACGCTTTGTCCTTCTTTCTTTATTGGCAACAACTTCTGGTGCAGCTTCTGAAACATCTTCTGAAACTGCAAGCATGGAAGTGGAAGCTTTCTTACGACCACCTTTAGCAGGAGCAACTTGAGCACCACCTTCATTGAGAGTGTCAAGATAAAGAGCCTTAACTTCTGGCAGCTCACTTCTGAAAAACGTTTCAAACTCAGCAAGAACATGACTTCTTCTGCTTCTTGCTCCAGGGAGAGGTTGAGGTATAACTCTAACAGCTTTAATAAGATTCATCTTTCTCAAGGTGTTGGCATTCAAGCAACTTCCTGTAGCAGTAACAGGATCCTTGATGATTCCTTGAGCTTCCAAGTCTTCAATAGTCTTGGTGTGAACCAGAAGATTGGTAATGATTCTTCCAAAAGGAATAATATTTCCTTTCTTCGTTCTGAACGCATTTCTGGAATCCCTTGCAACATGCCACATATGATTGAAAATTATGTAGATAATATCAACCTTCTTCTGAGTGCCAATGCAGTACAGAATGTATTGCTGCTCTTTATTGACGAAGTCTGGAGAATGGGTTGATTTTCTGTGATAGAAACACCCTAGAAGAATCTTGGTCTATACTTTGTAAAGATCCTTCATATCTTTGACACACTTTGTTTTCTTTACATCTGTGTATAGTTCAGTCAGAACGGCATCCCAAACTGTTCTCTCATCAGATTCAAAGACACCTTCAGGGTTTCTTAAATCGAACATCATTCTCATAATGTTCTCAGTGATGACAACCATTCTTCCATGAACAAAAGATATAATAGCTTTAGGGGCTACTACAACATGAACACAAAATTCCTTTACCAGTTCTGGGTAAACCGGTCCACAGAACTCAGAAAACAATGACGTCCACCCTTGAAAGAGCATGTCATCCTTGAGATGAAACTCATGTTCTTCAAGACTATCAAAATCAACCACTAATTTACAAATCACTTCCAACTCATTCCTAGGAATCGAGCAAGTGACTATCGGAACAATCTGTTGATCTTCTCCTTGTTGACGTTGCTGAGAAGATGAACCAACGACTTGTGATGAAGAAGCATCCATTTTAGCACAACCGAGATTACTGGATTTCTTTTTGGTTTTGTGTTTAGGGTTAGAGAAAAGGGCAAACAAGTTGCAGAAATGCATGCAAGAAGAGAGATAATGAGAGCGAAAAAGATAAACGTTATGATTTGAAATGAATATATAGAGGCGGATTTGAAAAAGAATGCAATAAATTTATGAGAATGAACAGTTACAAAATCAATTGAAATCAAATGCATTAAATGATGAGTGACATTAGGTGAGAGAACGTGGTATTTGAAATGATTTACACAGTTACCTAGGGCGGCGTCCCATTAGTTTCATGCATGCTTTTACCTATCGTGTGAACACGTGTTCACCATCAGAAAACGCTTGGTGATAGCTGTGTTACATAGAATTTGCTTCTGATGAAGAATAGAACTTCTCATCTTCTGATTCTGATCAATTGTTCTGACTACCATTCTTTAGAAAGGATCTAGTTCTGATAGGATCATCCTTATTTCCAATAATGACATCTTCTAAATGAGCAGAGGTTAGTCTAGAAGATCTTTTGACCGTTGGCTCTTCAGAAATTCTGAGATTCTCTAAAGACGCAGCAACTTGATCTTTTGATCCTTTGCTTCTGAGATCTTTAGCTTCTGATACTTTGCTTCTTGGTTCTTCAGCTTCTAATATATCAATATCTAAATCTGCAAAATTCTCAAACTGCTTTGGCTTTTCAAAACCAAGCTTATCATCAAATCTGATATTGATTGATTCTTCTACAACCAATGTTTCAGTGTTGTATACTTTGTAGCCTTTAGAGCGTTCAGAATATCCAAGAAGGAAACACTTCTGTGCCTTAAAATCAAACTTACCAAGATGATCTTTAGTATTCAGAATGAAACAAACACATCCAAAAGGATGAAAATATGAAATGTTGGGCTTTTTGTTCTTCCACAGTTAATAAGGAGTCTTATTTAGAATAGGTCGTATAGAGATTCTATTCTGAATATAACATGCAGTAATTATTGCTTCTTCCCAGAAATGCTTAGCCATATTGGTTTCATTGATCATGGTTCTGGCCATTTCTTGTAGAGTCCTATTCTTTCGCTCTACAACTCCATTTTGCTCTGGAGTTCTAGGGCAAGAGAAATCATGGGCAATACCATTTTCTTTGAAGAACTCCTTAAAGAAGTTGTTCTCAAATTCGCCACCATGATCACTTCTGACCTTTATGATTTTGCACTCCTTCTCATATTGAATCTGAGTGCAGAATTCAAAGAACACTGAATGAGACTCATCCTTGTGTTTTAAGAACTTTACCCATGTCCAGCGGCTATAATCATCTACGATGACTAATCCATATTTCTTCCATCTAACAGATGCTGTTTTGACTGGTCCAAACAGATCAATGTGCAGAAGTTCTAGCGGTCTAGAGGAAGAGACAACATTCTTAGATTTGAATGCAGGTTTGGAGAACTTGCCCTTCTGACATGCTTCACAAAAGAGCATCTGATTTGTATTTCAGATTTGGGAGTCCTCTGACCAGATTTAGTTTGTTAATCTGAGAAATCTTTCTCAAACTAGCATAGCCTAATCTTTTGTGCCAGACCCCTTCAGAAACAGACATAAGACAAGTTACCTTCTGATTCTTAAGATCTTGAAGATCAATCTTGTAAATGTTGTTCTTTCTCTTGCTTGTAAATAGGATTGAGCCATCCTTCTAACTTACAGCCTTGCAAGACTTTTGATTGAAGATTATGTCATAACCATTGTCACTTAATTGACTTATGGATAATAAGTTATGCGCTAATCCTTTTACAAGAAGTACATTAGAGATGGAAGGAGAGTTACCAGTACTTATGGTTCCAGAGCCAATAATCTTGCCCTTCTGATCTCCTCCAAACTTGACTTCTCCACCAGACTTAAGCACCAGGTCTTGGAACATAGACCTTTTTCCCGTCATGTGTCGTGAGCACCCAGAGTCCAGGTACCATGACATGCTGTGCTTTGTCTTCTTTGCTGCTAAGGATATCTGTAACAGAAATTATCTTCTCCTTAGGTACCCACAACTTCTGTGGTCCTTTCTTGTTAGTTTTCCTCAAGTTCTGATTGAACTTGGGTTTAGCATAATAAACAACAGGAGGTACATCATGATATTCCTTAGGTTTAGCAGCATGATATTTTCTAGGTTGTGTCACATGCTTCTTAGTGTGTGTAGCATGAAAGCTTTTGGCATGAGAAGTGAGCCTAATATCATGTGAGTGGCCATATTTGAACTGATCATACATTGGCTTGTATGTGATTTTCATATCATCTACAGGTTCAAATTTGTGCGGGATATCACCCTCATAGCCAATGCCAACTCTTTTGTTTCCAGAAACACCATATATCATAGAAGCAAGATGACTTTTGCCAATACTTCTAGATAAGAACTTTCTAAAGCTCGGGTCATATTCTTTCAGAATATGATTAAGACTAGGAATGGATTTTTCTGAGTCAGAAGGAGATCCAATATCTTTGGATAATTTTAAAACTTTTTCCTTCAGTTCAGAATTTTCCATTTCCAGCTTCTTAGTTTCAGAATCAAATAGCTTTTTCAACTTTTTGTATTGATACTAAGATGAGCCTTGAGTTCCAGAAGTTCTGTTAAACTGGAAACTAACTCTTCTCTAGATAGTTCAGAAAATACCTCTTCAAAATCTGATTCTGATGTAGATTCTGATCCATCATCAACTGTGGCCATTAGTGAAATGTTTGCCTGCTCGCCTTCAGAGTCTGATTCTGATTTTGAATCTGAATCATCCCACGTTGCCATAAGACCTTTCTTCTTATGAAACTTCTTATTGGGATTCTCTTTCTGAAGTTTTCGACACTCATTCTTATAGTGACCAGGCTCATTGCATTCATAGCATGTGACCTTCTTCTTGTCAGATCTTCTGCTTCCAGAAGATTCTCCATGTTCAAGCTTCTTAGAACTTTTGAAGTTCTTGAACTTCCTATGCTTGCTCTTCCAGAGTTGGTTTACCCTTCTGGAGATCGTGGACAGTTCATCTTCTTCTTCTGATTCTGATTCTTCATAATCTTCTTCTTCAGCCTGAAAAGCGTTAGTGCATTTTTTATAATTAGATTTTAATGCAATAGACTTACCTTTCTTCTGAGGTTCATTAGCATTCAGCTCTATTTCATGACTCCTCAGGGTCCTGATCAATTCTTCAAGAGAGACTTCATTCAAATTCTTGGCAATTTTGAAAGCAGTCACCATAGGACCCCATCTTCTTGGCAAGCTTTTGATGATCTTCTTGACATGATCAACCTTGGTGTATCCCTTGTCAAGAACTCTTAATCCAGCAGTTAGCATTTGAAATCTTGAGAACATTTTCTCAATGTTTTCATCATCCTCCATCTTGAAGGCTTCATATTTTTGAATCAAGGCAAGAGCTTTGGTCTCCTTGACTTGGGCATTTCCTTCATGTGTCATTTTCAGTGACTCATATATATCATATGCAGTTTCCCTATTAGATATCTTCTCATATTCAGCATGAGAGATAGCATTCAGCAAAACAGTCCTACACTTGTGATGATTTTTGAATTGCTTCTTTTGATCATCACTCATTTCTTGTCTTGAGAGCTTTACACCACTAGCTTTCACTGGATGTTTGTAACCATCCACCAGAAGATCCCATAAGTCACCATCTAAACCAAGAAAGTAATTTCGAGTTTATCTTTCCAATATTTAAAGTTTTCACCATCGAATACTGGTGGTCTAGTGTAGCCATTGTTACCATTTCCATTGTATTGCTCAGCAGAGCCAGATGTAGATGTAGGTGTTGGAGTTTCAACCATCTTGACTTAGCGTTTTTCTCTTCCTGAATCTTTTCTAAACACGGTTAAGTGATTGCACCTTAGAACCGGCGCTCTGATGCCAATTAAAGGATAGAAAAACACTTAGAAAGGGGGGGTTTGAATAAGTGTGACTTTAAAAACTCTTAAGATAAAAACAATGAACACAATATTTTTATACTGGTTCGTTGTTAACGAAACTACTCCAGTCCGCCCCCTTAGAGTGATTTACCTCACCTGAGGATTTAATCCACTAATCACACAAGATTACAATGGTTTTCCACTTAGATACCCTCTAAGTCTTCTAGAGTATTCTGATCACAACCCGATCACTCTAGGAACACAATGCTTAGATACCCTCTAAGACTTTCTAGAGAATTCGATCACAACTTGATCTCCTATAGTTCTTTACAAATTAATGTAAACAAATTCTTACAAGAATTATACAATGCTTCTTAAAAAGCTATAATCACAACTGCGATATTTCTCTTAACGTTTAAGCTTAATCTCACTAAGATATTACAACAGTAATGAAGTGAGGTTGAAGATGAAGTTTGAGAGCTTTTGAATTTGACAGCGTTTCTGTATTTTTGCGCAAAGTTGTGTATTCAGCTTCTCATCAGAACTTCAATTTATAAGCGTTTGAGAAGATGACCGTTGGGAGCATTTAATGCGTTGCGTGATCCATACAGCATTGCATTTAATATTTCACTCTTTTGCCGACTACCTCGAGCCTTGCTTTTCCTGCTTTAACTGACTTTGCCTTTAATAGCTTCCAACGTTCCTTTTGTCAGTCAGCGTAGCCTGCCATCTTGTACTTGCTTCTGATCTGATCTTTGTAGATACAATGTTTGAATATATCAGAGTCATAACAGCTTGGTGCAGAGCATCTTCTTGTCTTCTGACCTTAGAGTGCTTCTAGCGTGATACCATGAGAACTTCAGTGCTTCTGCTTCTGATCTCAAGTTCTTCTGATGGTTCAATAGACCATGTTCTGATTCTACTTGACCATCTTCTGATGTCTTGCGAGAGCATGTTCTGATGTTGCATACTTGAACCTTTTGAGTCAGTGCTTCTTGCGCTGATTTTGTGCATACTATTTATATATTTCCTGAAATGGAAATTGCATAGGATTAGAGTACCACACTATCTCAAGCAAAATTCATATACATTGTTATCATCAAAACTAAGAATATTGATCAGAACAAATCTTGTTCTAACAATGTCGAAGATGAAAAAATAAATAGAAAGGCTTTTGAGAAACAAAATAACTGTCGAGTAGGACGAATGGTTAGCTTTCATTAACCCATTGGTTGAGTTTGGCTATTTTATGTTGATATGAATCAACCCATTGGTTAAGGACGATCTTTTTTATTTGTTGAACTTGATGAATACATTGGTTAAAGTTGGTTGTTTCATGTTTTTTCGATCTGAATCAACTAATTGGTTAGGAATGGTCTTTGTTTTTTCTGCCGACTTTCATCAACCCATTGGTTAGAGTCGGTTAGTTACCTTCCTGACAACCTAAATCAACCTAATGGTCGAGGACGGTCACTCATGCTTATTGATCTTCGTTAACCCATTGGTTAAAGTTAATTATTGCATATTTTGTCAACACATTAGTTGAAGTTAGCCATTTCTTGTTCACTTCCACCAGCTCATTGGTCAAATCTGAATCAACCATTTGGTTAAACACGGGGTAGTCAACCTCCATAAGCCCGTTGGCTAAGCTTTGTTATTCAATTTTGTAAGTTCCTTAGTGTTGTGATTTACAATAATTTTGCTAAAACATGGTTCACAAAAGATGTTGTGACATATATAAAGAACATGTTGGTAAGACATCTCAGAAGTCATATGTTGGACAAGATGCTGTGACATCTTGAACAACTGATATAGTAGGAGTTGTTGTTACTTTATTGACATATTTTATTTGTTTTGTGAGATTCTCTATGGATATATCTCACTGACTCGTGCAAATCAAGAAGATTTTATTTGAATAAATGATTTGATCTCATACTGTGTATACGTTTCTAAAATTGGTTGTTGAGACAATTTAGGAAACTTAATAGTTTTGTTCCATAAATCAAGGAGATTTTTCTAGATAATTAATATAGTCCTCAGCTTATGGATCAACAACAATTTGCGTGAAAATTTTGAAACCCAATGACCAATGACAA
Source organism: Vicia villosa (assembly GCF_029867415.1). Lineage (NCBI taxonomy): Eukaryota > Viridiplantae > Streptophyta > Magnoliopsida > Fabales > Fabaceae > Vicia > Vicia villosa. The sequence goes on along the minus strand of NW_026706489.1, from coordinate 49,413 downwards.
CTGAGGAGTATATAAAGAGAAAGTTAATCGTAATGCAATTCGGCTTTCACAACTTTGTAAAAAAAGGGGAAGTTTAGAGTCTTAGGTTTTGTGAGTCTCTTTAGTGTGCTTTGTTTTGTGTATGTCACTCATGTGTCATATTGATACATAGAGTTTGACTGATTGTTTATTGTCAACCACTCATAAGCTTTTAAGCAAATAATGTATTGTGTTTATTTGGACGTGTATTCTTTTGTGTTTGTCTTTTATTATTATCACTGAGGTGATTGGAAATAAGAGGGTTTCTCATATTTAGGACTAGGACTGTCCTATGTAGAAATTCTACAAGGTGGTGATTAGGTGATAAGTTGTAAATTAGGTTTGTTTAGCTCTGAACAAATACTATTATAGTGAATTTTTTTCATGGCTTGGATGCCTCTAGAGTAGGTGATGTTGCACCAAACTAGTTAACAATTGAATGTGTCTTTTACCTTCTAAAATTTACTTTTGCATAATTTATTATTTGGTAAAACTATTATATCAGTCAGACAAATTTCTTGGTATCAGTAAAACTATTATTTGGTAAAACTAAAATTGGACATGTATTCTTTTGTGTTTGTCTTTTGTTATTATCACCGAGGTGATTGGAAATAAGAGGGTTTCTCATATTTAGGACTAGGACTGTCCTATGTAGAAATTCTACAAGGTGGTGATTAGGTGATAAGTTGTAAATTAGGTTTGTTTAGCTCTGAACAAATACTATTATAATGAATTTTTTTCATGGCTTGGATGCCTCTAAAGTAGGTGATGTTGCACCAAACTATTTAACAATTGAATGTGTCTTTTACCTTCTAAATTTTACTTTTGCATAATTTATTATTTGGTAAAACTATTATATCAGTCAGACAAATTTCTTGACATCTGTCTTGACATTGTGTTTTGGTGTTGTAACATTAGTCTCAACATCCATTTGAAAGTGCCAGAATTTCAATAAGTCATAATCTTTTGAGACCATCTTGAGAAATCACGAGCATTCTCATATTTCCTTTATAGTAGTAGTAGTCATAATTGGAGTACGGGGTATGTACAAAGATCCTTCTTCAACTATGAACTTTGTTGGTCAAGCCATTTCTATTAGGATTATTTACTCCAACATAGTTAAGTGTTCTTTTATATCCAGAGCCCAAAGCTCTGATACCAACCAATGGAAAAAGGAATGTCGCAATAAGGGGGTGGATTCTGCCCCTTTTAAATTTAAAATTCAGCATCAATAAGTAGTGAGGTTTCTTAGATAATTTCTTAGATCAAATTATGTATGCGTGCAAATGTGATAATAGTGCAAGGATAAGATAAAATAAGGAAAGAAAGAACCAAATCAAACACTACGATTTATCCTGGTTCACCAATTCGATTAGTTAATTTCTCACACCCTGTGAGATTATCCTTTATTTGATTATTTATAATATTCTTTCATCTGTGTATTCTTAGCCTCATCGTGCTCACACTTTTAAATGGTAAAGCTTTCAGTGAACTTACAAGAGTATTTTAGTTTGATATCTTTACGATGATACACTTTTAATGTTTAAAGTGTTTACAACATACTTTATACTCTCACTATATGACACAGAGGATGTGACAAATAAATATGACTTTGAATGTGATTTTCTTTTCAAATGAAGTATTTTGTTTTGCAAAGCTGTATTTTTCAACGAGAAAGATGTTTCATTTTATATAACAAAATAATACCGTCGGAAACATTTTCTAAAAGTTATCCCTAATAAATATTGATAATTACGAAAAAATACCAAAAAGGATAAGTGGCTCCTTGGATGACATCATACAATACTTTTGTTGTTTAGTGTTAAGGTGAGTTTTATCCTCGGTCAGTTCACGTAAGTTCTCAACTCCTTGGTCAATATGTGTGAGTCCTCAAGATGTTTTATCCTCGAACAATACTTATGAGTCATCATGTTGTTTTAATCTTTAACTCTTTATTTCTTGAGATAATTCTTGTTAAGTCTTAGATGACTGAGTATTTTCCTTGACTTGATTTAATTTAAAACTCACCAGAGTTTCTATATGAAATAATGTGCTAGTTTCAAAATAAAAATAAGGTATGTTTCAACACGTTCCATTTACAACTTGGTGGCCTCAAAAGTACTCCATGTGGTGAAGTTGCATTTACATGAGTTGATTGTGGTATGACTCTGTGGTTGTCGTGCAATGTCTCATCACATGTAACATTGGCTTTCAGATGAATGCATTGTAAGTTCTCTTCAACTCGGAGTATCTTGTCAGTTAGAGCTTGAAATTTTTTTTGATGTACTAAGTTTAACAGTAGGTCAACAACTTTTTGCATGTCTATATTAGCTTAAAATCATTGAATATTCGAGAGCATGTCTTACCGTGATATAGAGGATTACGATGGAGGTTGCTACGAAAGGTTAACCTTGGCAAATATGTTGCATAATAAATGCTTGGAACATTCTGGAGTCAACTTTTGCAGGAGCGAGATCTTCTTACCCAGAGGTAACGATGACTGAATCATTCTCTATTATAGGAGGAGGCAGAGCTTTGTTAGCCTCAACTCCTGAAGCAACGACATGACATTGAGTGATTGATATGCTAATCTTCAAAATCACAATGGCTTAAAGAGTTCGTTAGCAGACATGTTTGAGAAAGAGATTGGTGTTTAAAGGGAAAAAGATCAATGATATGTATTTTTGTGAAGAAACGATGGTATTTGTGGAAAAACGATGAGAATCAATAGTCGATTTTTCGCAGACAATACCATTGTTCTGTTAGGGAACCAAAAATGTGTAGTAAAGTGGCGAGTGAAGTCTTGGTGAGGTGGAGCAAGGCTTGTGGTATAACGAAAAAGGAGTGAATGTGCAAAGTTGACACTCTAGTGTCAAAGTCAGTTACCAAATGAAAAGTGGTATGAGAGAACGTTTGTTACTATGTATTCTTAACGGACCCTACAGACAATCCAATACAATATATTATCTAGTCTATCTCTTATCCACCAATCATGTTTATAGGAGTTTCATCTCTAAAATCTAAAATAAAATTTAAAATAATTTTTTTCAGAAATATACTATTAAATCATCAATATTTTTTGAATTAATTAATAATTATGATATTTTTCGTTACAAAAATCAGAGATTGTTTTTGTAAAAAATTTAGAGAGATTTTTGTTTAATCAACCAATATTTTTTCAATATTTATTTATGATAAAAATCTTCAAAATAGATGAGAGAAGAGAGAGAAAAATATCTTGGGCAAACCTATTATCAAAACGCACAGCTTCGGCGGGCACGTGTACCAAAAGCCCAAAACCCTAACCCATAAAACTTGCTAGTGAAATTGAGTGAAACCCCTTTCGTTCGTATATAAAAGCTACCTCAGCCGCGTACACTTTCATAAATCTCCTCTCTCTCAGCTATCCCCAAAACCCTAATTCTCTCAGCCGTAGGGTTTTGAATAGCTTCCGCAGCTTCTCCCCTTTCCTCCTTTCTCCTCCGTTATTCATCTCTCTCGTTCAGATGGGCAAGTCAAGCAAGAAATCCGCCACCAAGGTTTGCATGCTTTCGATCTCTCACTCTCAGTTCTCACTGAATCAGTTTCGTTAATTCTAATAGCTTATTGTTTTTCGTTGTGTTTGAAGGTTGATGCTGCTCCCGTTGTCGTTTCACCAGTCAAGTCTGGAAAGAAAGGTTTTTTTTTGTAGCCGATTTACTGTTCTGTTTTTAATTTTCTTTTAATTTGAATTGATTTTTAAAACTTGCTAAGCTACTGGAAGTATTTTATGTTATAGAGCTGTTAATTGGTGTTGTGGTGTGGTTTTATTGGATTGTTTTGATTTTGATGTAGGCAAGAGGCAGGCTGAGGAAGAAGTTAAGAAAGTGAGTGCTAAGAAGCAGAAGGTTGAGGAGGTTGTTGCCAAGCAAAAGAAGGAAGCTTTGATTCAGAAAGCTAAGGAGGAAAGCAGTTCAGAGGAAGTATCATCTGAATCTGAGGATGAGGTATATACTTCTCTGATGATCATGTAATTGTTTGTTTATTGAGATGTTGTTTACTTAATATTTTATGGTCTCAGAAACCTGCTGTGAAAGCTGCTGCTCCTGTCAAGAAGGCACCGGCTAAGAATGGGAATGCTAAGAAAGCCAAGCCAGAGTCCAGTTCTTCAGACTCTGGGTCTGATGAGGAAGACACCTCAGATGAAGAGGATGAGAGTGCAAAGAAGCCGGCACCAAAGAAAGCTGAGGTTGCTGTTAAACCTAAGCAGGCACCAAAGAAAGAGGAAAGTTCTGAGGAATCAGATGAGGACTCTGAGGAAGGTTCCTCTGAAGACGAGGTATGAAGACAGTTTGAAATGTATTGCATGATATGATATATCCTGTTTTTAATCAATTTATTGACATTTTTCTGTGATTTAGAAACCTGCACCAAAATCTGTCCCTGCTAAAAATGGGAGTGCCCCAGCAAAGAAAGCTGCTAGTTCTTCTGATGAGGAATCTGAAGAAGATTCTTCTTCTGATGAAGAAGTGAGTTATCTCTTTCATGCCAACCATGCAACAATTGGTCTTCCTATTTAGTATTTCATACATATTGTCGACTGCATTACCTGTTAAGATTTCTGACCACAACCTATTGCTATATTCAGGCACCAAAAGCTAAGGCTGCCCCTGCTGCTGTGAAGCCTGCTGCTGCAAAGAAGCCAGACTCTGATAGCTCAGATGAGTCTGATTCTGATGATGATGAGGTAATTTTTCGAATATAAACTCCAATTATTTAATATTTGACTCTATTTAACAAACCATGTAGTTTAAGTCTATACTATTACTCTGAGTAGTTTGTCATAGAAAACTGGCTTTAGGTGAACGATAATAATTTCAAAATATCTCGTTTCTACCATCTTTATAGGATACCAAGCCTGCTGTGAAGCCTGCTGTTGCCAAGAAGGCCGACGATGATGATGAAGATAGCAGTGAAGATGATGATAGCAGCTCTGATGAAGACAATGTAAATCTTCAACTGGATTGCCTTTTTTTCTTAATTAAGTTTGATTTTCTTGTTGTGATGGTACCTTCATTTATAGGTAGTTTAATACGTATGATGTTTACTTAATGCTGCAGAAAACATCCAAAGCTTCTAATGGAAACAAGAAGCCAGTGACTGTCTCTAAGAAAGAGGTTAGTGAGTCAAATTTTTTTGGTGATGACCAATACCCATTTTGTATCGTGGACATACTTTAGTGATATCTTCTATTTAAATGTTTTTAAATCACGTTATTTATTATACACTGGGAACATTTATAAACAACAGGACAAGATGAATGTTGACAAGGATAGCAGTGATAGTTCTGAGGAAAGTGACAGCGATGAGGAGAGCGAAGAAGAACCATCCAAAACACCTCAGACAAAGGTTAGCATATTGTTTTATCTCTATTCGCCCTACCTTGGTTTTAATTTCTTTTGTTTTTGTTTTTTGTATTAATGATTTATTTGTGCTGAAACAGACTAAGGATGTGGAGATGATTGATGCTGACAAATCTTCAAAGAAAGCCGTAATTAATAGTTTATTCCTTGTTTTTTTTCTTGAACTAAAAGTAATTTTTAATCAGAATGTGTATGACTTGGCGTTTAAATTTTGCAGCCTGCTACCCCAGCTACACCAAATGAGAGTGGAGGTTCAAAGACCTTATTTGTTGGAAATCTGTCATTCAAAGTCGAGCGAACTGACATGTACTTAATTTTTCAGCAATCTTTGTTATTTGGTTTATATCTTGTTCTATAAGAATTATCTAACTTTGAATTATACAGTGTAAATTTCTTTCAAGAATGCGGAGAAGTTGTTGATGTCCGTCTTGCTTCAGATGAGGATGGAAGATTTAAAGGCTTTGGACATGTTGAGTTTGCGACTGCAGAGGCAGCTCAAAGTGTATGTTCTTAATGTCTTGTCTAATTTGTGTAATTGATGTCTGAGTCATATACCTATAGATTAGCGTGTTACTCATAATTAATTTGTGTTTATTGTTATAGGCACTTGAGTTGAATGGACAAGAATTATTGCAAAGAGCTGTCCGACTTGATTTAGCTCGGGAAAGGGGAGCTTACACTCCAAATAGTAACAGGTATCTTATTTATATACAAGATTTTATTTTATTTTATATCATTTGTGTTGCTTATACTAATTCTATAACGTATATCTTTATAATAATTACAGCAACTTCTCTGCTGGTGGTAGAGGCCCGTCTCAAACTGTATTTGTCAGGGGTTTTGATAAATCTCTTGGGGAGGATGAGGTAATTTTATTCTCCTATTTTGTATAGTTTATCATATGTTAATGTGCATTGAGTATTTATCTTGACTTCTTTTGTTATTTATACACAGGTTGAGTGTTTATCTTGACTTCTTTTGTTATTTATACACAGATCAGAGCTAAATTGGAGCAACATTTTGCTTCTTGCGGGCAGGCTTCAAGAGTGTCAATCCCAAAAGATTATGATTCTGGCTATGTGAAGGGGTATGCTTTTATATTCAAAATAATTTTTATTGAAAACTCACTGATTATACAGTCTGTTTGGAATTTGACACTTACAATGATATTTACAGGTTTGCATACATGGACTTCAAAGATTCAGATAGCTTTAACAAAGCTCTAGAACTCCATGAAAGCGAACTTGATGGTTACTCTTTGTCAGTGGATGAAGCCAAACCTAGAGATAGTCAAGGTCCACCAAGCGGCGGTGGAGGTCGTTTTAGTGACAGGGGTCGTGGTAGAGGTCGTGGTCGGAACTCTGGAGGTCGGTTTGACAGGAATGGCTCTGGAGGTCGGTTCCCTGGAAGGGATGGCGGCGGTAGAAGGGGTCGTGGTCGTTCTGGATACAATAAACCAACCTTTGCTTCAGAAGGTATATTTTTCTTCTAACTGCTATGTTTTACAATGTTTTTGCTGTCTCTTTTGCAATTGTTTTTTATTATTAACATGTATTTCTGTTGCCCTTAACTTTTATAAATTTTAATTTCAATGAATATAGTTACATTACATTGCGTTTCAGTTCAGCAAACATTTCTGAGATTTTCAAAATTAACTATATTTGAAAACATTATTTATTATTTCTACCGACTATTTGCTGCACATTTGGGAGAGTTTAAATTTTTTTACTCCATTTTTGATAACATGATTTTATCAAAGTGTAAATTCGTCAGAATTGTTGTCTTATGATACTCGTGTCACGATTTTCATTTTCTGATTATTTCAACTTCCTTTTTCAGGAAAAAAGACTACTTTTGCCGACGACTAGATTGGCTATTTTGGATTGCTGAAAATTATCTTCCATCGGAGGATACTGAAAAACTTATAACTTATGCTTTTTAATCTATTTCTAGTAGTTTTGTTGCTCAGTTTTGGTCATTATTAATTAGTTTGAATTGTTTAAAGATCATATGTATCCGAAATTTTGTGGTTGTTAGTTACTGTCTTATGGATATTGAAATTCCAGCGGATATGTTGAAACTTACAGATGTTTGGTTAATTATATTGTTATAAATTTTATAAGTATTATATTTTACTGTTGGTAAGTATTATCATACTGTTATTTAGGGACGATAGAAGTATTATCATATTGTTTTACCGTTGAGAAGTATTATTAAATTAATATTTATGGACGATAGAAGTAATGAAATATGAATCTTAGCTTCAATCTCTACGGTCAAATCTACTTTTAATAAAACATGAAACTTCTAGGAATGCTGAGAATATGGAAATTTCTTATATAAATATGCTTGTAATGAATTTCAAAAATGTGAGAGTAATTTGTAGATTTTTTTCCTTTTATCATAGCAAATATTGCAATTAAAATGAATGTTGAACAAGTATTTATTTATAAGACTCTTTTTTCTGAACTTATTAGTGAGTGTTGGTCATTTTTTAAACATTTTTCTTAAAAAATTTAGGCTTTTCTGTATCTGTCATTTATTTGACGCTTTAACAAAGTGACATCGACAGTGTAATTCATTTAACATGTACATTTTCAACGGAAAAAATAGAGAAATAAATATGAAAATTCAATCCTATTAATTATAAGCTCGGGAAGTTTTGTAAGATATCGGAATTTTCGAAACTGGATTTTTTTTGCACCTTGTACGGTAACACTTTTGGTAGTTAAAATTTTTTATTTTTAATAAATCAGAACATTGTAAAAGTTTTTCAATAGATAAATTTTTAATTTTTTTACGAACCGGAACACTTAACCAAAAAAATTTTGTTAGTCAAATTTTTAATTTATCGGATAATTTAAAGAAAGTGTAGTTTTCAAAAATTTAATTTAAGTTTTAAAAATCACCAAAATACTTTAATTAAGGTGTCTGATGACTATTTTAAAAATCATTGAATAACTTTTGTTTAAAGCTATTTTAGCCATATTAATGAAGTGTAGGAGTAGAGAAATAAATGTTGGAGTATTGGATAAAGTTTTCTTCACGTGTGAACCACTTTAAACAAATTGACCCATAAAAAAAAAGGAAAAAAACAATGATTGAAAATCCAGTTGTGATAGTGCGACAATGACTTTTTGGCGAAATATTTTTTAATGTAAATAATAGTTTAATTGAAAAAACATTTTTCTCTTGCTTAATGAGAGTAATTCTTGAGAGCTTTATCTTCTTTGTACTCGAAAGAGGTTGAATAAAAGTGTCACCATTATTGTTTTTATATTTGCATCAATATTAATTTTTTTTACCTAAGCTCAACTCACAAAGTGTATTTGCGAGGGAGAAAATTTTCAAGGAGTTCTAACCCCTATCTGAAAATTATTGAAGGAGAGTCTAAAATCCATCTTATATAATATAAGCATCCATGTAAGGTCAACCCGCACTTGTCACACTGAGTACATAAAATTTTGTCAATACTTTGGTGAAACATTATCCAATCTTGACAAACCAATATTAACATTGGATTTTATCCCTTAAGCATTCACTAGTAAAAGATAAATGTAGATTCTAATATTTCTTGATCTCACCTTATATATCTCCCCAACAAAAAAATCGCCATTACTTCTTACTTTAAAGACGGCACCTCTTAATTAACGAGATTTATTATTTCAAATTTGATACAATTCGCTGATTTCACCACCATTACTAAAATCTATGAATGAGATATATCAGTTTAATATGTTGGTTATAGCTAAAAAGCTAATGCAAATAAGGAAATGCAAAAGGTGAGAAACAAGTACCTTAAGTGCATCATTATAAAATGAAAAAATAGGTAAAATCAAATGACACTTATATTTAATCTTTATAAATTTAAATCGTGCATGACATCATCACATTTGGGTAATCTTGAGATTGATCTTACTAGGTTAACTCCTAAGTGTTGAACCATCAAATATTATGCTTCAAAACTTTGAATCAAAGAGTGATATAATAGTTAACCTATGATCGATAGGTTGAAAAGATATGATATACCGTTGAGACTATTGTTGATCTCACAATGATGAAATTTAAAGACGATGTATCTGAGTGTCATCTCTCGACAAAATTGACATCATTCCACAGTCGATGAAGTGGAATCTAATATTAACTACATCTTTTAGCCCACATTTAAGTGATGCTCAGATGAATTAGTCAAAAGGTATACTATGACGAATTAGACAATACAAAGGTTATGTAGAAAATGACATATATATATATAGTTATAAATCAAGAGTACGTAAATTCAATCCAAAAGTTATAACAAGTCGATAAATAAAATATAATCCAAAGTAAATCCATAGTATAAGTTATGAAGGACTCAGACTTATGACCCCATGTTCCTATGGTGCCTCTTGTACTACAGTGCCGCTCGAGCCTACACCATCGTGGCATCTACAATGTTCCTCACCTAAAAACCATCCCGCAAGAGTACTTTGTCAATACATGTTCGTCTAATCTCCATGATATGATGACATATAGACAACACATCAATAACATGATCTGCCATAGACTACTTCTCTTATAGTATCTCCTAATGAGTTGGTATTGATGGATCTCCTGGAGCATCATGCACCTTATAAGGATGTAACACCTAGAAGAACAAGCAAATGTCAATGTCTACGTAGCTCTAGTCGCTTTCATCGGTGATACCTTTTGCCTTCTCTGTTACAAGATGATTAAGATGATCATCAAACATAACACTCATATCTCTGCGTGTTATAGTGGGAGGAACAAACACAAAAGGATATTTGAGAATATACTGCATGTAGCTAAACTAACGCATGACACACTTATGCAGACGAGGAAACATTAGACGTGGCCCATAAGCCAACCATCCAGAGTATAAGACTATGTCGTCAAAGGGGCGCATCTCACGGTGATCGATGTAAGAATGTAAATCTATACTCTCTACTGCCAAGTGATCAAGATACATTATGAACGACTTAGTCACATGGTTCCCTCTAAACGAGGCATATACAGAAGCACGCGGCATATCCTCAGTATAGGTCGACACACGTGAACAACCAAAGATACATGAGAGATGCTAAAGGATTCAAGTCTGAAAAAGTGTTGGAACACGTGAATCATTAGTTAATAACGACATTGCAATAATGTAATGGAAAAGAACACAAACACTAAAATACCAAGAAATATTATCGTGAGTAGTGCGATGCTACTTGTCGCCTATTTCGTTTTCCACATACAAATTTCGAATAACTTAGAGTACAAGTAGATAAAACAAGCGGCCCCCTAGTTGTACTAATTGGGTCAACTTAAATTCATTGATGTGTCGTATGTAGATGACATCCACATAAGTGACACACTTATCCAAAAACATGACAGTGCCAACCAAATACAATATGTATGCTCTTATAACATACGTTCTATGTTGTCATACCCGCTCGTTATCACCAAAAACGTATTGTGCTCTCAGTATCTCATATGCATACATCTTCTTCAAGAATCTAAACCTAGCATAAGACCTTCGGGTGAATTCAATTTCCTCCATGGCAACCTATAGGTCAACTCCCAAATAATCTTCCATTAACTCCAGTGCCTCATATTTGGTAACCCTCCCATGATCTAAAAGTTTTCCCTAATCGGAAGAAGCAGCAGACACGAGACATCGTCTAGTGTGATAAACATCTAAACATGTAGTAGATGAAATAATGACATCTCCGTATGTCATCTCTCCATATACACGTTAAGCACACTATGATTAATTGTAACATATTTGGTCACCCACAAGGATGGCTGCAGAACATCCTTAAACCATTACTCATTAGGATGAGACATGCGAGTAATATTTCACATGTGGTTGATGAATTTTAGCGAATAACGGTCCTGCATACACAAATTAATAAGAATGAACCCAAAAACATAATTTGCTATTAGAACAAACTTAGGTTCAAAAGAATTAATCCAACTAAAGTTTACCTTTTCGTCTTAGATATGTATGGCACCATGTTCCGGGCAAAGAGGCAGCAATGATAAGTATGACGGGTCTCCTCCATACCCTTGAGGTGCCTCTGATGCCTTGTGTACCACTAATGTCTCCTAGGCCTGGGGTGCCACAGGTGCCCCTAGTGTCTGAGATACCTCTAGTGACTTGGGTATCTCTGCTACCTCGGGTGCCTGAATAGGTGAACTCTGCCATCTAATGAAAGATAAAGATAGGGATGCATGAGGAGGGGACACTCGTCTCATATGAAAAGAGGAAGATAAAGGCAAAAATACATGAGCTACAAAAGCTGATGCCTCCGCATCAAACAAGCTAGATGTAACATGAGCATGCGATGATTGAGTCTTTTCCCTCCAAACTAATGCATGTTGTGCAATCATGGGGTGTCTTAATCGGTCTTGTCTATCAACCATAATTCTTGTAAATAAACCACACCACAAGCTTTACACAATGAGTTTAATCCAAAAAAATAAAAAAAATGTAGTCTAATGGACTACGAAGAAGCATCCGCGATTTTTAAATTTCCAAATGTTGCAAAATTTTGGAGACGCATCTTCAAAATTATCTGCAACTCTCATCACCGTCATTGGCGAAATGCACACCTCTAAATCAGCAAAAATAATGCATTGATTGTAAAAAATGCCTATCTAACTCGTTTCTCATTAAGTATAAGCTATCAAACATGTTAAATTTATCCATTTCATAACCTAAAAATTAACTTCAAACACATGTATATAAAATCTCAATAAAATTTATAAAAGTCATTAACTTACATATAGTTGCTTGAAATGAGTTGATGTTGCTTGATGTTGATTGCTTGAAGTTGTTTGAGTGTGGTTCGAGAGAGTTTGAGAGAATATGGGGGGTGCCAAATATAAAAAAAGGGGTGACATGTTAATTTCTGGATTATAGACTATCCATGAATAAATGGGCTAACCTAAGCTGGGCCTAACACAAACTTGACACAACAAGAAACCTACAACGCACGAGGGGGACGAGTGGAACTAGTTACGCTTCCACACACAAACAAAACAACACAATTTGCTTGCAATCGTTTCGTTTCATTCACAACACAATCACCAACACCTTCTCCTAACTTGTGAATTTTTCCATTATCTAAACCTTAACGCTTCTTTCGCACATTCTTTCGCGCTCTCTCTCCTTCCATCTTATGGCCTAACTCTGACCTCCTTCTTCACAATCAACCAATCCAATCAGGTTTTCTTCTTCTTCTCCTCCCTCCCTAATTCTTTCCTTTCTTTGATTTATCTTATTTATCCATGTTTTTATTCTACTTATTGCCAATTATTATTTTTATTTTTGAGTTGTTTTGTGTTGGAGCTGCAACATAGAGCTTCAATTGGATCTTGTTTTTTGTATTTTGAATCCAAACGTTAATTGATATATTGTTCTTTTGATGCTTGTGTCATGATTGCAAAGCTATTCAGATTTTTTAATTGGAAATTTATATAGTTGTTTGCACTTATAGAATGTGCATTTTTTCACAAGGTCCTCTTGCTATTGAAAATGAGTGTAATCTGTGTTTTGTGAATTCATTATTCATATTCTAAGTTTCTGTTTGGTTATAGAACTATCTAATGCTGAACTCTGTTTTATGACCGTGTTAATTATTGAATGGATGTGATTCTTGTGCAGCACAGTAAAAGTTGGAGAAAGGCAATAACTTCAATGTACTTGAGGAGAATACAGTGCCGAGATCGGAGATGGGCTTTGTTGTTGCAACCATCAAAATACTTTTTTAGGCCGAAATTCTCGGATCATCATTGTTTTCAGTCTTTATCACCTAAGACTACCGTGAGAGAATATTCTTCACATGGTGGTATTATCAAAAGAGATCTCTTAGGTTCAGATTCATGTAGTAGTGTTTCATCTAGATATAGTTTTACCGGCCTGAACAAAAGGCCTAGTTTTTGTCTTAGGAGTACTCAGATACGAGGTTTTAGTTCGGAAAGTGATGGAAGTAGTGCAAGTGAGAATAAACAAGTACATGTGAATGATGGAGGTGATTTGGATAAGGGGAAGAATCAGCTAGGTAAGGCTGGTGGAGATGTTAAATGCAGCAATACACATGCACAGCTTGGAGAACAGGATCAGGAGGAATGGCTTCTTAATGAGAAGCTTGCTGTAGAAAGTAAAAGGAGAGAATCGCCATTTTTGACGAGAAGGGATAAGTTTAAAAATGAGTTTCTGAGAAGAATTACTCCATGGGAGAATATAAACATTTCGTGGGACACATTTCCTTATCACATAAAGTAATTACTTAACATTCATATTCATTAACTTTAATGGTTTCTCTTTTCTAAAATTTATTGTGGACCTGTGTCGTATATTTCCATTTGTGTAGTGAGCATACGAAAAGTCTTCTTACGGAATGTGCTGCTTCCCGTTTGAGACATAATAAGCTTGCTTCGTCTTTTGGCACCCGCCTTGCATCTTCAAGTGGAAGAATATTGCTTCAAAGTATTCCAGGTCTGTAATTTATTCTACAATCTTTGTCCTTGTTTATTCCGGATGCTATTGCGCAGCAGATATGACTCACTAGTTTATTTTAATTTTTGTCTTGATTGTTGCTGTTTATTCTGTCTTTTATCATCAGGCACTGAGCTCTATCGGGAAAGATTAGTTAGAGCTCTTGCACAAGATTTACAAGTACCGTTGTTGGTGCTTGACAGCAGCATCCTTGCTCCTTATGTAAGTTGCCGAAGAAATTAGAAGTCATTCAATGGTTTCTTATTATAATAGTACCGGTGCTAGAAAGCAAAAGAGACTATATCATCTGAATTTTTATGTAGGATATTGATGATGATCAATCGTCAGACTATGAGTCTGATGATGATAATGCAGAATCTGGGGATGAGGGTGGTTTAGAATGTGAGAATGAGGATGATAACGATGCTAGTAATGAAGAAGAGTGGACTAGCAGTGCTGAAGCGAAGTCAGATGCAAGCGATAATGAAGATGCACTAGCATCTGCTGAAGCAGCTCTTAAGAAAGTTAAAGCTGCTGTTCAGAAACTTATCCCTTACAATGTTGATGAATTTGAGAAGGTATATGCGTTATACAATTTTTTAGCTGTATTAAAATGAAGTATCTGGCAGCCTTATATGACAGATAGACAAGTTATAAAACGTAATTTTTTTTCACAAGGACTATATGACAGATAGTTTGAGATCTCACCCCGCACCCCATAATCTTTTGGCAGATGGTGACTGGAGATGAGAGTCCCGAGTCATCGAATTCTGATGATACCAAGTCAACTGATAAATCTGGATCTCAGCTAAGAAAAGGTAACATGTTCAGCTAGGTTGAGCTTTGATCATACACATGAGCTTGCATGTGATTTTCTATTCTTTCTACCTGCAACCTATTTACATTCATTTTCTCATATGTATGGACATTCACATAATTGCCTATTACTGATTTATTATATTTTTTAGGTGACCGCGTGAAGTACATCGGCCCTTCTATTAAATTTACAAATGATGATAGGTAATAAAACAATTCTTCCTTCTTTCTTATACCCTTAAGATAGGAGATACTTACTTCGTGGTCCACTGTCTCCTACAATTTTCATTTTTTATGCGTCGAGACATTCTTTTGATTTATTGAAGAAAACATGTCACGCTTTTTTGATTCAAGTGTAGACGAGCTTGCTTCCCGATTATACTTTTGCTGTCACACGTCAGTATGGCTGACATTGACAAATAATTGCGGCAAACATTTTTTGAGCAAACGGATGGACAATTTGATGATATCTTGAGAAGAACAAAAGCAGTAGAAAATGAACGGAATCATAGCTTCGTTTTTCTATCCAAATAAAATTATCAAACCTATTAGAGTGAAATTAATAAAGATACTGAAGGATGGTAAATATGTTCCTAAGTAGAAAAACCAAAAGAAAACAAATATGACAAAGAAGCACATAGTAAAGGTGTTCACTTTTTGCCTATTTGGCTACTATAGAATATGAAATTTCTTTGAAACAAAGCCATAACATCTAAGAAATGACATATGCACAAGCACAAATCAATTTCATAAAATATGGAATGACACATCATTAAAGAGACCCCTAGTTAATACAAATATTGCACTAGAAAATCACATAAACGGCATATTGGAAGTGATATAGGCCATACTTTCATGGATTCTCAATGGCATTGGGATTAAATTTTGTGGGACTCAAAAATCTGTTATAAATGAATTTCTTTATTCCTTAATTAATGTTATGTACTTGTGTCAAAGACAGAACACAATAAGTGACCTTATATTCATTTACAAAACATTTGTTTTTGCTCAAGTAATAACAGTTGCTGTGGGCATGATCACAATGTGCGAGTGATGATTATCATATTGTGCATTTTTTTCACGCTTGTTACTACGGCAGCGACAACATACATTGTTGTAGTTATGGTAATTCTGTTAATTATTGAGGGCTTGGTGGTGTTTATTGAAAGTCCCACTCAGAATTAAGAAATAAAGATACTGTCTAATGTTTATAAGTCTTGGGCAACCCTCGCCTACCAAATTGGTTTTGTGGTGTTGAGTTAGGAACGAAGTTCAAATTCTGAAATGGTATCAAAGTCTATCCTAGCATTTGTTTGTCCACGCTCTAGATGTTCTGTTCTGGACATGATGATGGATGTTGATATCCATGTTATTCTCTTAGGATTTAGGTTGAGCCTAACTTAACCATTCAAAATCGACATTTTAAGGTGAGGATTCCTTCCCCCACTTATAAACACATGTTCAGACCATATCTCATATGACGTAGGACTCTTAACCTATCCCCTCACGCCAATGTAGTCAAGATCGAGATCTGGGTCGTAGGATCGTAAGATCTTACGATCTTTTATTGCCTTTTAGTGCTAAGATCTTGCAAAAATCTTTTTTGTGTGCCTTTGTAGTCAAGATCGAGATCTTTTAAGTAAGATCGTAAAAATCATAGATCTGGTACTGTGTTGTTGGGCTTTCTAACTTGGTCATATTTTTTAAGTGAACTCAGTTTTTTTGTCTTACTTAAAGTTCTGTCTTCCAAACCCTAATATTAAGAAACACAAAACGGCTGCAGCTTCTTCCTCACGATACTTTCCTCCTTTCTCCAAAAACAGAAAACTTTTCACCATCTTCGCCATTCTTCTCCCCCTGCTATCATCTTTGTTCTTCTCCCTCTTTTCATCATCTTCTTCCTCCCACGATTCTGCCCTAATATTGAACTTCATCATCTTATTAAGCTACTTATTTTGAGCTTGATCTTTTGAGTTTATTAAATTAGGGATTGATGGTTATGAATTATTAATTAAATTAGTTAAATATTGTGATTTATAGGTTATCTTGTTCAAGTATTATAATTTTCATGCTTTTGTCTATGTGAATTTACCATTTTGCCCTTTGGTAAGATCTTAAGTGCCTTGCTACGATCCTGCTTTTACGATCTTTCACAGGCCGTCCGATCTTACTTAAGATCCCGTGCTTGACTACCTTGCCTCACGCTCAACACTATTGGATTTGATGTGTGGATAGCTGAAATTTCATAGCAGGTGGTCCAATGAATCTTGGACATAGACAAACTTTGATACCAATTTAAAATTTAATTCGGGCCTAACTTAACCTTATAAATCCAGCTTGTAAGGAGAGGCTTGCCCCTACTGATAAACATATGTTGAAGCCATATTTCATCTGATGTGGGACTCTAAACATTTTCAAATCACAATAATACACATTTCAGATGTCTAATCTCGGGTGTGAAGGGACGTGCTGAAAGTCTCATATTAGTTTTGTGGGGTCGAGTTTGGTCACAACCAAATGTTTAGAGCAATGTAGTTGGATGGTGGTAGACTTGACTTATATGAATCCCAAATCTAAGTTATTTTTCGGTTTCAATTGTGAAAAAGAACTTCTTTAATTGCAATAGTTCTTGCATCCTAATTGCTTCCATATTCTGATTTATTTCAAGATGCTAGGAACATGTATCTTCTGTTTCTATGTTACGAGCTCGTGATGTGCCACAGTCCTTTGAAGAGCCAATCTTCATATTATAATCTGATTTTTAAAGTCAACTAATGCCTTGCATTATCGAAGTGTGTATATGGTCACTTTACTTTCCATTGGATGTTTTTCACTTGTTCTTTTATCTTGTGGTGGAACTATTGTTTCTATTTTTTTTATTTTCTGAGAATCTTGTGGTTGAATTATATGTATTCCAATAATTGGTGAATGTTTTTATTTACATGGATTGCTTTAAATAATGTTTTGCTTTTACTTGGTTACATTAAGTTCTCGGATTATTTACTTCAGTGTTTGATGTAAGTACTCAGGTAGTGAGTACAAGTCATGCAATTCTCAACTAATGCACAGTAGTAGTTTTGATGAATGTCTCTGAGTGTAGTACTATTAATACTTACGTAGCCATGAAACCCATATTTTGTCCCAAAAAATGTTTTGAAACCTTTGTTTTGATTTGAGTGAAACACGAAGTGCAATAAAACTTGGACGAAAGGCACTATAAGGCAATAATGAGCAGGCTCTCTGATATTTTAAGCACTGCAGATGTGGTTATAAGAAAGTGGCCGTG
The DNA here is from genome assembly GCF_029867415.1 of Vicia villosa. Lineage (NCBI taxonomy): Eukaryota > Viridiplantae > Streptophyta > Magnoliopsida > Fabales > Fabaceae > Vicia > Vicia villosa. The sequence continues at coordinate 31,403 of NW_026706489.1, read as the reverse complement.
ACTCTTTCTTGTAAAACCAATGCATCATCCCCATAGGACTTGATTGAGATACCACTCACCTGACATTGGCATATATAATTTTATCACAGGATCAAACTGGGGAAGATACCGACGTCTGATGGTCCAACTAATGCTTATACTATTTTACCTGAAAGGTGGGTATTTAAGTTTTCCCTCTGTGCAGAAGTCAAACTCTTAAATGCCTTTCTTGCCTCTTGGCATTTTCTTAAAACAAATTTATTTTAAATATTAAACATTTTTGTGCGGACCAAAGGCCGATCCGTTATAGAAAGCAATTCAACCCATCAAGGAATTTTATAGCCGTATGTATGTTGGAAATCATTGTTTATATTGTAAATATTTGTAAATCCGAGTTAGTCATTGGTTTTATTGGGATCAGGGTTTGAGTTTTGAGCATTTACTCCTTTTCTTTTTCATTTATCATATTTAATTCCCTCTGTTTTATGTCCTTGTGCCAGTCTATAGTCCGCCGTAGGTTGAACCCTGATTAACTCTATCTGTTTCTCCTTTCCCTATTACCTATTTGTGCACATTGTTATAATGCAATTAAACTTGTTGCTAACTATAGCTGTTCATGTGAATGCAATGTAACATCTGTGTTGACAAAGGTTTCTGCTTCTATTTTGGGGGTGTTAAAGGTTTCTGCTATTTTTTGCTGTGTGATCTGATACGTACCTAATAACTATTTTGTCGGGTTGTCTACTTGATTTTCCATTGAATTGGGAGGTATATATCATCTTATTTCCTTATTTAATTGCTTTGAGGAAGTTTTATGAGTTCCATAATGAAATGGTGCGACAAGGGGTCTGAACAATAACGGAAAAATAGATTATGAATTAGTTTGTATTAATAATATTTACAATTTCTATTAGCATCTGTGGGATAGTTTGATTATTCATGTTGTATATTTTATCAGGGCAGAAGGCATACTCAATGGCTTGCCTTTTGAGATGTATCTCTAACTGTGCATTTTTGTACATCTACACTTTTGTTATTCTTTGTTATTAAAATTCCAGAGGATGAAACATCTTGCCTTAAATATAATGTTGCATTACATTCTATTTGTATATTACAAATTTTGTAATATTCATAAATTGTGATTTTATATGTTGCTTCTTTGGCCGTCTTGTATGTTTTTTCCGCATGTATCTGTGTTTTCCTTTTCTGGTCATTGGTTTTATATCTGATACTAAGGTGTAACACTAATTGCTAGTAGGATATTTAAGATTCATTTTTCTTCTGTCTTATGCCACAATTAAAATCACGGCGAGGATTTCCTTTAATATCACCCAAAATTATTTTTTATTGATATCCACAACATATTGCAAATGAGAATTATAGGTGTAAGAGAATCTTATAGCTTGCAGCTATTGTTTTTTTTTGGCCATTAACCAACTGTTTTTATATTGCAGGGTTTCAATTTTAAATAATGGTCAAAGGGGAGAGGTATACGATGTAAATGGAGATCAAGCTGCGGTTATCTTAGATGATAATGTAGAGAAGGCCAATGAGAATGAGGTCGAGAACCCTAACAATGATCGTCCAAAAGCATCAGTTTATTGGATAAATGGTACATTTTTCTTTTTCAAAATATTGAAGAACTTCAATTTTTTAACTTTAAAGTCAGCTTCCTTTTATTTTCTATGTTTAGGTGATTGTTAGGAAACATTTTTATATATCAAAGATTGAATTGTTGAAGTAGTAGTTTCTATTCTAGGACTTAGAGAAAGTTTATAGAATACTATGCTTGATAGCTCCAAAGCTATTTTGATATAAGTATGTAGACTTTACTCCTCCCTTATGGATAGTAAATATGTTGTTCTCCTGACTATAAGCAAACTAAGATTTTTTTATAATTAAATTTTCAAACAGTTAAGGACATTGAGAACGATCTTGATGCTCAAACACAGGATTGCTACATAGCAGTGGAAGCTTTATGTGAGGTATAGTGCTCTGGTAATTTTCTATTTTTTTGAAATCTCATAATAAGGGGATTAAAATATTTCATGATGATAGGTGACATACGAATATTGCTTTTGCAGGTTTTGAATTCCAAACAACCTCTTATAGTATATTTTCCGGATAGTTCACAGTGGTTGCATAAATCACTTCCTAAGTCAAGCCGAAATGAGTTTTTTCAAAAGGTTGAAGAGATGTTTGACCGGTTATCTGGCCCTGTAGTATTGATTTGCGGGCAAAACAAAGTTCATTCTGGAACAAAGGAGAAAGAAAAATTTGTAAGATTTTATTGTAATTTTTTCCCATGAATATATCCTAAATATCTGACTCTAATGCATTAATTTCATTTAGAAAATAATATCATTTTAATAAATTTTCTTCATGATCACATGCACTGTTTGACAGACGATGATACTCCCAAACATTGGACGTGTTGCTAAGCTGGTAATGCTTTCTATCTCTCTACAAATATACGAATTCCTTTAAATATTTCATTTCTTATATTGCTTTTCATGATCCCATGCAGTTGACGTTTGTTTGTTATCCTAATTTCTTATCTATTCTTCATGTCAATTTTATGCCGTCCAAGTGCAATTGTATTCTGTCCTGTTGTTTGTCAGCATTATCAACTGTTGAATTGAATATGGACTAAGAAATCTGTGGTTAATAATGGAATCATAACTAGAGAATTATGGAAATCAGCTAATGATTTTTTGGGATCCTATTAACAAATTTATTTTCATATTTTCTTACAGCCTCTTTCTTTGAAGCACCTGACTGATGGATTTAAAGGGGGAAAGACATCAGAAGAGGATGATATTAACAAGCTTTTCTCTAATGTTTTGAGTGTACATCCACCTAAGGTAATTGTTTTGTATTTCATCCTCATAAGGTAATCACGATGAATCACCAAAGATAATAAATATTCTTGTCTATACCACTATGAAGTACTAATACTTTAAGGGTTCTGACACATGTCAAACACCATAATATTAAACATTAAAAGTTTTAACGTCTCAGTACACCATCTCCTTTGATACTGTACGAACAATAGAAACATTTTCACAAATTAAATTGGCACTTGCAATTCTTCAAGAAATTAAAACAGAAGTCATATTTTAGTTTAGCTGTCTATTGGATTTGTGTATCCCTTAATTTAAGGTTGTAGATTAAGAGTTATTAAGCTTTTGCACGATCAGTAATAAGAATGACTCTATATTTGTTATTTGCTGTTTATATCATGGGTTCATTTGATATTCTGCATGTTCACAGGAGGAGAATCTACAGGTAGTATTCAAAAAACAACTCGAGGAAGACAGGAAAATTGTGATTTCTCGTAGTAATTTGAATGAACTACGAAAGGTAGTTCTCAGTTTTCTAAAGCATACTATTTTTGTTAATGCATGGACACCAATAGTAAACTTTCCTTTTTATAGAGACCAAATATATATCCATAGCGTGTCGTCCTTGAAGTATATATTTTACTAATGCGTTTTACTCACTCAATATTAAGCATTTATAGCTGGATTTTCATGTTGCAGGTTCTTGAAGAACACCAGCTATCATGCGTTGACCTCTTGCAAGCGAATACTGATGGCATCATTTTAACAAAGCAAAGTAAGAGATTGTAGTTAATTTCAAAACTGTTTCACTTGTGATCTTGTATGCTCTATTATTTTCTTCCTCATTGATTGTATGTGTACCTTCTAACATAAAGTGGTTGAGCTGGAACACTTGAAGGAGTTCGAAAACAAGGGCCAGGGTTCAAATACTGGACACTAAGATAACATACTAACAACTAACATTTGTTTGTAAAAAAATGTTCCCTAAGAAATACTGTTCAGGAATTAAAAAAATCGGAAGTATTTTTGAGAAATACAACATTTAGTACATAGGGAACTTTTAGCTAAAAGCTTTATTTTGTCACTAGGTACTTGTACTTTTGAATCTTTGACAAGTTCCCTATATAGGCAATAGTTAATGTTTTCCATCATCAAACTTCAAGTGCTTACATTTCATGATTCGTGTCGTTTAATTTTGTTTTCAGAAGCTGAGAAAGTGGTAGGCTGGGCAAAAAACCATTACTTGTCATCATGCTTGCTTCCTTCTGTTAAAGGAGAAAGATTGTGCATACCTCGCGAAAGGTATATGTGTAAATCCTATCATTCTATTCTATAAATGTAATCCGGCGATATTTTTTAATAAGCAATCAGGCAGAATTGAAAGTGCATTTGTTTGTTTTTTTCCCCTTTTGTGAAGTCTTGAAATTGCAATCTCAAGGATGAAAGGCATGGAAACTATGTCACGAAAACCTTCTCAGAACCTCAAGGCATGTGATTGTTTGTTTTGCTGAACTTATACATTATAAGTGATCATAATAAGTTCAGCGCTTTTTTTTTTTTGGTTATCTTTTGTTGATTTTGATCACATAAATTTTGTAACAGAGCCTTGCAAAGGATGAGTTTGAGAGCAATTTCGTTTCATCGGTTGTACCTCCTGGTGAAATTGGGGTGAAGTTCGATGACATAGGTGCTCTTGAAGATGTTAAGAAGGCACTTCAGGAACTTGTTATTCTTCCAATGAGAAGGCCCGAGCTTTTCACTCGTGGAAACCTGTTGCGGGTAATTGTCCTTGTTTCTTGTATGCATTCTGAGTGTAACCAAATCAGTTTTGTTCTCTTAATTTGTTGTGTGTAATACATTTGATAAAATTTTTCAGCCCTGCAAAGGAATATTGCTTTTTGGTCCTCCTGGAACTGGGAAAACTCTTCTGGCCAAGGCACTTGCAACAGAAGCCGGTGCAAATTTTATCAGCATAACTGGTTCGACCCTTACTTCAAAGGTAATTTTGATTTTGATATACATGCTCGAAATGAATTTAACAATTTTTTTTTTTTTGCTTTTGGTAGAGTCCAATGGCATCAATTGATCCACATGTCTAACTCCACCTAGTGAGGTAGTTTTCAAGAAAAAAAACATAAAACCATTTGACTCAAAATTGCAGCAAAGGAGTCCAATCTCTTTTCATTTTCAAACAATGTGCCCAAGCATTAGTGTAGAGCTAAAAACACAAACCTGTTTGATAATAATCACAAGGAAACGAGAAACCGTAGAAAGCTTCACACTCCTTTCTAATCAAATACACTGAAGAACTTGCATAAATTAATTCAAATATTTTTAGCATAGAATGAGAATAAACTTAGCCGTAAGGACAGACCTATAAGATCTTAGCTTCCTTAAAAATACACTCTCTGTTTCTAAAGTAGACCGTAACATTTACATGGTTAAAGCTGTAGGACTTTGTGAGTTCTCATTGTCTATAACATGTTACTTGTATCAGTCCTATTAAGTACAGGTCCAACAAAAAATTTGGCCATAAGGGAAATTTTAGACTTCCAAGTGGATTTGTCAGTACAGTACAATTGATTATGAGAGTGGAATGGGTTGAGCATAGATGACTAAGAAAACACATTAAGAAATTTAAAATAGGTAACTTGAGTAAAAAGCTAATAGGCTTACAATTAACTAGTTTTTTTCTTAGAGTCCAGCAGTTTGTGGGTTGGTGCAGGGGTACCAATTTAGTAGGGTTGTATTTTGCTTCACTTTAACTTTTTTTTTTTTGCTTATAATAATGTCCCTTTGAGTTTTCTCATTAGTTTTGTTGTATTACTTTTTCCTAAATTTTATAAAGGGGCATGAGTTTCTTCTGTATTATGTGATATCTTTATTTATTTGTTTCTTTGCTGATACAGTGGTTTGGAGATGCTGAGAAACTAACCAAAGCACTTTTCTCATTTGCCAGCAAGCTTGCACCTGTCATTATATTTGTTGATGAGGTGAGTGTCTAAATGCATAATTTCTTTCATCTTTAGTTTTGCTTTTATAAACATGCATGGTTTACTAGAAATAGAATGTACTTTTTATAGTACATTGAATTTTGCGGCCATACCAATCTTTTTTGTCGCTGATATTTTTGTTGATTTGATAAGGCAACAGAAAAAATTGCAATTCAAGAATTTGAATATTACTTTTGAACTTTAAAGACTAACAATGTCTATTTTCCACGGCACATCTAATGGTGCTTGTAAAAATTTGAAGTGATAATTTGAATATGTTGTATTGAAGGCTACGCATAACAGTTTATCTAACTCTCACAAATTAGAAAATTGATTTCTGACTAGAATCCATATTGTAGGTTGACAGTTTGCTTGGTGCTCGAGGTGGTGCTTTTGAGCATGAGGCCACTAGAAGAATGAGGAATGAGTTCATGGCAGCATGGGATGGATTGAGGTCCAAAGAGAATCAAAGAATCCTCATTCTTGGTGCAACAAACAGGCCATTTGACCTTGATGATGCTGTTATCCGTCGTTTACCAAGAAGGTAAACTATAAGATTTCGCGTAGAAAAATTGGATGAAGGGTTATGACCACATCTTCTGTTCAATTATTGCATTTTTGAAAGTAGTGAAAACAATTATGTGACACTTTTGTAATTATTGGTGAAAGCGGGAAATGCTTTTTTAAACTCAAATCAATCAAGTCCTACTTTAGAAATTGAGGGTCTTAAGACTCAAACTGTTGAAGTTAACAGGATTTTTTTCCCAAAAAAAATTATACCCACACAATCTTAAAAAGTAGATAAGAAAATGAAGCATTGCTAATTGTGCTGTGCTTGTATTTTTGTGTAGGATCTATGTTGATTTACCTGATGCTGAAAACCGAAAGAAGATTCTAAGAATATTTCTTGCAAAAGAAAATCTGTACTCCGATTTTCAGTACGACGAACTTGCTAACTTGACCGAAGGATACTCTGGCAGTGATTTGAAGGTATATATTGTCAAGTGCAACTGAGTAGAAAGTAGAAACTACTATTTAAGGCACCGCTATTCTTGATCATGTGAGGTATTTTGTGTATGTGTTGGGGTAGGGTTTGTGGAGAATGCTCCCATATTTTACCTCTCATCCCTCTTATTCCTCACGTGGTCAAATCATACGTTTCTTTTGCTAATAATATTCTCTGGTTATCCGATTCAACTATCAAGTAATACAATCTCATACTGCTTCATGGTTATATTTGGCAGAACCTCTGTGTTGCTGCAGCATATAGACCTGTTCAAGAGCTCTTAGAAGAAGAAAGGAAGGTATGGGGATTATAAAATTTGTCTTAATTGATAAACGCGCTGTAAATACAAGAAAATTGCTCCAATTTCTTGTAATGATTTTTGTTTTCCTATATATAAAAATTTCACACACAAATTCACGTTGGTTTTAGATAAAACTAAAAAAAACTATGAAAAAGTTAATTAAATTTGTTTTTGATCCCGGTAAATATTTGAGTCCTTTTGTATACACGTGACTTCATGCTTGTCACCATCTAATCGTATTTGTTTGCCTGGTAACTAACATGAATACTACTATCTTCTGGCTTACACAGCGAGACAATGATACTACAAATTCAGTATTAAGGCCTCTTAATTTGGAAGATTTTGTGCAAGCAAAATCCAAGGTAAGTAAATTTTTTTTTATTACGTTCCTATCTGAAATAAAAATTGCGGAACATATTCCTTCTTAGTTTTCCAAACATGAAATGAGCGACATGTTAAAATGCGCAGGTTGGTCCATCTGTTGCGTATGACGCAACAAGCATGAATGAGTTGAGGAAGTGGAACGAAATGTACGGCGAAGGCGGAAGTAGAGCAAAATCACCATTTGGATTTGGGAGCTGATTTTGAAGGAAGGGTTCTATTACTAACTTTTCAGCAATGATGCTTATATCAAAGCAATTTACAGAAGTAAACATTGCAAAGGAGCTCTATAGATAGATTTCTACTTTACACTATTAAGTGACCTCTCCATTTTTCAGCAATGTATTCCCTTATTCATATGGTTCAAGGTGAATTTTCCCTATGTTTTTGCCTGGAAATATTGAGTAGTATAAGTAATACTATACTATATTTGTAATGAAAGATAGGCAGCCTCTAATTTTGTTTAGGAGTATATAGCAGTAGGGGTAATTTCCCCAACTATTTTTCATGGTAGCAATGTTTAATAATCGAATATCTTTGTATGAAATGTGGTCAAGATACCGTTGCCAACTGATAGATTGAGGTTGGTTATAACTGTCAATATCTTTTGTCATCTTTCGAATCATGTAAGATCATTGTGAGACGAAAATTGGCTTCAAAAATTGAATTTTCCCCCCTTGTCCAAAGATACTAACAAGTTGTCATGAAAATAGATTTTCATTCTTCCTTGTGTACTACATACTTATTTGTTGTAGATTTAATCCTTGCAACTAATGTAGAAGAGTTTGCAATATAACAATTTGATGCAAGCCTAATTCATATTCAAGTTGCATGAACACACTCCCGCAAAACATGAATGAAGACGCTCATGAGATTTTCAAACCATAGCCTTATATATGGGGAGTACTCTCTTCACCTATGGGGTGTTTTCTCACTATGGTGAAAAAGTCACAACTGTCTCTAGGCGACTGGAGTGCTTTCATCAAATGATGCATATGGGCTGAGCCATTCCCATCCCAAGTGGTGGCCCGATTCGGCCTGGCCTGGTCGGAAAGAGATTCACATAGAGACTTTTGCTATCCGGGAATCTCTTTCTATGTTAGCTAGCGGGGGCAGGCTTTCCTATGATAGTCCCGCTGCGGCCTGCAGATGTATCTTCGAACATTCAAATTTTACATATTTATCAACGCATATAATGGTGAGTCACTTTGCTAAAATTTAATTTGGAGATGCATCTCTCAATTAATATTAAGATGAGTCCGGAGATATATCTCTATAACAACTCTTAATTCAAAACTCAGTGAATTTTACGGAGATAAATCTAACGAATATGAACTATTAGGTCAAACCAAAAACAATTACAGAATATTGGAAAAACAACACAAATTAACATCAAAATGTTTAGTATTGCATAGATAATCGTTAACATAAAATAAAGATTACATTTCATTACAAATGAGTGGTTAAGAACATTAGCAACATCTTTAGAATATCTTTGGTTGATCTTGCAATTGTTGCATCCACTTCAATCGAATCAGTTAGTGAGTAACGATAAAATGTACTCCACATTAACTTTAAATCTTCAACCGTCTTCAATTCAATCTTGGTGAAACATATCTGTCATTCGTTGTCAATTGAGGAGGATGAACGATACTCGGGGTTGACAACTCTTTGATTTTCTTGATATTGTAGGAGAGTATCTAGTTTGAGTTTCATATCGACGAGAGATATGTCTTCGAAGACATTAAATTGAAGTGAGGGTTTTGCACCATTGAAATCCACAAATGGGAGATGAAGATGTATATTCCTTCTAGAATGTGTTTTTATAAAGAACATGGGATGAAAGACCCCATATTTATAGAAATATTATATCAATTTGGACCTTACAAACAATATCCTATCATCAGGGCACATTTTAGATATTGCCAAAACATCATTCCACAACAAACTATCTACATCCATCACTATATATTTTGTTCTATTGTGAAAGCATTTACCATGAAAATATTTGATCAAGATAATGAAATCTTGGAACTTAAAGAAGCTTGAAAAAATTCTCTATGAAGGATTGCAAGTGCAGAAAAACAATTTTCACTTGTTGGAATAGATAACTTATTAGAAGTTGGATGCAAGCAAACCATTCAACTTGAAAAGAATGCGCACAAAAGGTATGTAACAAAATCTGGATCACAACAAAGATTTGTTGTTATCCAAGAATAACAATGACGATGATGAATCTAGATTTGTTGTAATTAATGTATTTTGATATTCTGTGTAAACAACGTATTTTTTTTTATAAAAAAAGCTTATTTACCTCGGTTTTTGTCATAATCAAGAGGATAATTAAGCGTGTTTATTGAGGATATTTACCGTTCTCAAACAAATATTTTTCCGTCCATTTAATGAGTATCAACGCTCAAAACACTACCATTACTGATCCACGTGAAACCTAAAAGACATCCATTTTAAAAACATTATGAATATAAAAAATTGATAATGAAACATGAAATGCTTGAAACTATCTACATCCACCACTATGTATCTCGTTCTTTTTCTTATGAAAGCACTTGCAATGTAAAGTTCTCTATGATGGATTGCAATAGCACAAAATTATTTGGGTTTAAAGTTTGTCTTCTTATTAGAGCAGAAAACCATTTATTTATTTAACCCTTATTTGTTTTATATCAGAAATAAATGCAAGAAAAAACCATTAAGAATATACTCGCACCAAATATTTGATCTTCTCTAAAATTCAATGATTCGAAGATCTAACATCTGATCTTCGTTGACAAATTAGTTTTTACTTTAATATTCTGTGTAAACAATGTAATATTCTGAGTAAACTATGTAGTTTGTAAACAAATTAATTTATTAATATTCTATGTAAACAATGTAACGAGTATTTTTAAAAAATAATTTATCTTACCCCTTGGTTTTGTTCATAAGCTGACAGGAATGTGGCGCTAGTTTTGAAAATATAAAAAAGCTATTGCTGAGGATCAAACACATGTCCAAAAAATTTTACCCCTCGGTTTATTAATAACCGATAAATAAAGTGACAGATTTTCATGACGCCCTTCGTTATCTCGCTTTTGTAGCCGAGGTTAAATGCATTTCGCCTCCGAGGTTAAATATATTTTTTATAGTAGTGATTGTCGTAAGTTTGTATTTTTGGAATCCAAAGTCATTTTAATCTGACTAACAGTGCCATAGTTTGATACAAACGTTAAATAAACATTAACATCATAGAACAAGGTAATTCATTAATTAAAAAAATCCCATAATATTAGAAACATTATTCTCAAGGTATGGAAAATAATACTAAAACATCCCAAAATACAAAAAAAGCATATCCTATGCGTATGCCTAATCCTAACCCCCTGGCTCCTCCTCTGCCGTCGGTAACCCAAGGCATTTCGTGACTCAGTAAGAATGACACGTGTGAGGGTAATTGCATCATCGCCCCCTCTCTTAAACAACCCAAAATCTATGTCATCATACGTAATTCGCATAATATTTGACAGATCGACAACACATCAATGACATGGTCATCGCTGGCCTGCTCATTCTCCACGTCTCCTTGTGAGCAGGTCTAGGTGGACGTACAAGAGCTTCTGGTGTCATGACAGTGTGAGACACACTATAGAACTAAGCCATGTAGCCGTCCATATAAGTATCAGATGACTCGTAATCCGTCGGTATGTCATCAAGATGTATATGGACAATGTTGTTAGGAGAAAACTCAAAGGGGGATCTCTAAATGATATACACATATCCAAAATGACACATGCATCGCTCTGACATATAACTGTACATCATATTCCTTCCACATGCCAGCCATCCTGAGTTAAATGAAATAAGATCGAAGACAACTATGTCTTGGAGAGTGGTGTAAGTTGTCCAGTCAATGTCATCATGTTAAATCCGATCAATATACACATGGAACGGCCGCACAATATCATTCCCTATGCGTAGGCAATACAAACAAGCACATGGCCAATCCTCAGTATACTCTTGAAGGATAGAAAAACACTTAGAAAGGGGGGGGGGGGGGTTTGAATAAGTGTGACTTTAAAAACTCTTAAGATAAAAACAATTGCACAATGATTTTTATCCTGGTTCGTTGTTAACGAAACTACTCCAGTCCACCCCCTTAGAGTGATTTACCTCACCTGAGGATTTAATCCACTAATCAACCTTGATTACAATGGTTTTCCACTTAGATACCCTCTAAGTCTTCTAGAGTATTCTGATCACACCTTGATCACTCTAGGAACCTTTTACAAATTAATGTAAACAAATTCTTACAAGAGTATTACAATGCTTCTTAATAAGCTATAATCACAACTGTGATATTTCTCTTAAGTTCTAAGCTTAAATCTCACTAAGATATTACAAGTGTAGTGAGGTTGAAGATGAAGTTTGATAGCTCTTTAATTCAGCAGCGTTTCAGCAAGTATGAAAGAGTTGTTCGTAAATTCGTTGTGTAACCTTGCTTCTAATAAGAACTTCACTATTTATAGGCGTTTTGATAAGATGACCGTTGGGAGCATTTAATGCGTTGCGTGATCCGTACAACATTGCATTTAATGTTTCACTCTTTTGTCAACTACCTCGAGCCTTGCTTTTCCTGCTTTAATTGACTTTGCCTTTAATAGCTTCTAACGTTCCTTTTGTCAGTCAGCGTAGCCTGCCATCTTGTACTTGCTTCTGATATGATGTTTGTAGATACAACATTTGAATTAATTAGATTCAAATAGCTTGGTGCAGAGCATCTTCTTGTCTTCTGACTTTGAAGTGCTTCTAGCGTGATACCATAAGAACTTCAGTGCTTCTGCTTCTGATCTCAAGTTCTTCTGATGCTTCAATAGACCATGTTCTGATTCTGCTTGACCATCTTCTTATGTCTTGCGAGAGCATGTTCTGATGTTGCATACTGAACCTTCTGAGTCAGTACTTCTTGCGCTGAATTGTGCATACTCTTTATATATTTCCTGAAATGGAAAATGCATAGGATTAGAGTACCACATTGTCTTATACAAAATTCATATACTTTGTTATCATCAAAACTAAGAATATTGATTAGAACAATTCTTGTTCTAACAATCTCCCCCTTTTTGATGATGACAAAAACATATATAATTGATATGAATTTGCAATCAGAATATCAGATGACTAAAGACAATTACACAGTTATAGCATAAGCATATAAACATAGTGTGTGAATATGTCTCCCCCTGAGATTTACAATCTCCCCCTGAGATTAACAATCTCTCCCTGAAATAAATACTAGAAGAATTTATAACTAAAAGACTTCCCGAAGTATTTTCCATTTCAGCCGAGACGTTCACATTTGCCTAGAACTTCAGAACATTCAAAGCTTCTGCTTCTTGCTTCCATAGGACAGCTTCAGAGCTTTGAATTTCTTCTTGAATCATTGCATGCTTGATTGTATCAGAACATTCTTGAATGTACCAGAGCATCATCAGAGCATTTTTACATCCTGAAATGTTTCAAAACAAACTAGACGACAAAAGTCAGAGCATGAATGAATCAGAACATTCTTTTAAGAAAGAACACGTATTAGAGCAATGCTAAACAATATCAGAGCAAGCTTTGATAAGTTCTTAAAAGAAATATATATCAGAACATATAAGGGATAAGAATGTGTTAGAGCATATTCTGCCACGAGAATATCAGAACATTCTTCCTTCTTGCTTCTGATCTTGAAGCTTCACAGCACTAAGCTTGCTTCAATTTCCAAGAACATGCTTCTTTATAGAATTGCTTTTCCCATGTATTTGCTTCTTATGTTGAGCTTTTTTCAGAATATCTTCAATCTTGCAAAAAATCTCAAAGACATAGAACTTGCAAATATTATTAGGAATGTTGAGACTTAATCCCAGCAACTGATATAATAAATCAAATCAATTATCACGTTTCTCCCCCTTTTTGTCATAACATCAAAAAGCATATAAAAGATTCAGATGAAAAACAAACAATATGAGAGAAGATAATGTTTCATTGATTCATCGAAAAAATATCAGAAGATACAAAAGAGAGAAGCAGATGCAAGAAACAAGAAACAACTAAGACCAAAAGACTACGACTAGCCTAGCCTAGAGAAGATCTTGGCCAGAAGGTTTTGAATCTCAGAAGTACTTTCAGTCTGCGTCTTCATGAATGAGCGAAACTCATTATGAGTATCTTCATGCTTATCCAAACGAGAAGCTAGAGCATCTTGGTTCTTTTGAAGAGCCTTCATGGTGTTCACCAGAAGAGAAGGTTCAACAGAAGAAGACTCACAGCCATCATTCAGAGGAATAGCATGCTCAACAGCAGCATCTATCATGAGAACATCATCTTGATTTTCCTCAACAGGAAGTTTCTCAGCAGGATGATTCTCAGCACTTGGCTTCTCAGCATCAGCTTCTGACATAGAAGCATCTTCAGTATAATCTGGAGCAGGGATATCAGAATCTTCATTCTCAAGAGCCTGAAGAATCTCAGCCAGATTCCTTGGAGGTGTAGGAGCAGCAACTTCTGAAGGGTATTCAACAGCAGGATATACCATATTTGGTGCTTTCTTTGAGGGACTCTCCCTTAGCCAGTTGAATAATGACTGAAAGTCTCCAGTCAGAATAAAAAATTGAGGCTTCCATATAACCATTGTAAGGCATGGTTCATCTTCCAGCTCATCTACAAAATTCTTCTCCTCAAGAGATCTCCAATTTCTGATTGGATGATAGTACTTACCATCATCAAGCTCCAAGAGACAACCAGAAGAACCAGATGCCTCAGCAACACATCTCTTCTGAATGTTCATAGCATCAACCTGAAAATCCTTCTTAAAGATTCTCCATAAGCTTCGAGTACAGCATGATCCAACCTGGAGTCATGAGCAGCTCTCAAGGTTTCCATCCTTTTTTTGAACTTGAGCTTGAATAGGTCAAAGCAGACATCAAGAGAGGGTTCAGGAGGATTAAAGGTGAATCGATAATCAGGGTATAGAAGGCAATAGGGTTTGGATTTTCTGGAAGGTAAAGAATGGGTTAGAGAAGGTGTAGAATCTATGGTGAAAGTGGATGAAGATGAATTTTCAGAAGGTGTTGGGGGAATGATATTTAGTGGTTCAGGGTTCAGAATTTGGGTAGAAAGAGGTGGTTGGAAACTGTTTGGAATGGTGAAAGAATTTTGGGGTTCAGAAGGAGGAGGCTTTTTCTGAGAAGAACAAGCAGCAACATCTGCACGAAAGGCTTTCTTGATGCGCTTATCATGATATTCATCAGATTGTACCTTGAGATGATCATAGGGTAGCTTTGGCTTCTTAGCTGGCTTAGTTTCTGCTTCTGAGGCCTTTCTCTTTAATCTCTTTTCTTTCTTCTTCTGTTCTTTCTTCTCCAACTCAGCTAGAGATGGGAGAGTTCTTCCTCGAATCCACGCAGGATCAACAAAAGATTGAGCTTTGACACAAGACTTCAAATAACGCTTATCAGATTTGTCAAGCTCTTCTTTGAATAATTGAGAGAAGCTCTCAACAGGGGTTCTTCTAGTCAAAATATCTGGAAATATTCTTGGATTAGAAGTTACCTTCTCAATCAGAAGCATCCTTTGTAAATCAAAAGCATTCAGAATGTGTCCTTGAATGACAGTTAAGAACTTGGGTGTACCAACAGCTCTCAGAAGATCCAACAAGTCACTTTCTATCAGAATGTCTGAAATCATTCTGGCAAGAGAAATGGTGTTCTTCTTGAAATCTGGATACTTCTTGCGTTCTTCATCTCTTGATTCTTCAATATTTGTCTTCAAATGTGGAATTATAATGTTTGAGAGATTAACCTTAGTACCTTTTCCAATGCAGAAAAGTACATACTTCTGATCTTGATTTACATAAGTAGCAGCAAGAGATCGCTTTCTATGATAAAGAGATCCCAAAATAATCTCAGCCCAAACTCTATAGGAAGGCTTCAAAGAAGTAGTTTGATGAGGTGCAGGCCTAGAAGAAGACAATTCTCTATCAACCTTATCCCAATCAACTCTACCAGGAAGAGCACCTGTGATTCCTTCTGAGTCATCAAGACTATACAGTTTCCTTATCATCTTCTCAGTCACAACAACTTCATGCCCTAATACGAAGGAGATGATAGCAGTTGGAGTAACTGTTGCATGAGTCCAGAAATCCATAACTAAGAGAGGATAAACAGGTCCATCCAATCTTTCAAATTAGTTTGACCACCCTTGTACCAGCATTGCAGCCTTGGTTTTGAAATCATGTTCCAACAGATTGTCAAAATCCACCATAGTTTCGCAAATAACTTCCAGTTCCTCATGTGGAATAGAACAAGTCTTCAGGGGATGATATCCATATTTGTGTTGAACAAGATGTGCAGAAAACATTTTTTGTTGAGTTTTTGAGGATGAAAGCATGAATATACTCTGAGATTCGGTTTAGAAACTAGGGTTTATGCAACAATGAGAAAGAGAGACGAACGAAGGAGACAATGAATGAAGAGAGAGAATGTAAAAAGATGAATTGTTATGGAGATGAGTTTATATGGAGACGGATTTTAAATGAAATGCAATATGTGTTTGAATGAATATGATTACAGAAATGAAATGCAATATGTGTTTGAATGCAATATGTGTTTGAATGAATATGATTTTAATGAGAAATGACGTCAGGAGAGATAACGTAATATTTGAAATGATTTGCACAGTTACCTAGGGCGGCGTCTCATCAACTGCACGCGTACTTGTCCAAATAGAGTGAACACGCGTTCATCTTCTGGAACAGTTGGTGACAGCTGTTTTGCTTTAAAAGAGATTCTGAATCAACTTAGATAATGAAACGTCAGTAATAACAGAATCAGAACTTCTAATTGATCAACATCAGAACTTCTTATAAGAAGATAAAACAAAATCATTTCAGAACTAATCCATACGTCAGAACTTCTCATCTTCTCATTCTGGGCATAAATCCATACTGATATTCTTCAGAATGAACTTAAACCTATCTTCAGCAAGGGGTTTTGTAAAGATATCAGCCCATTGATGGTCTGTATCAACAAAGTTCAAAGATAGAACACCCTTCTGAACATAGTCCCTAATGAAATGATGTTTGATCTCAATATGTTTAGCTTTGGAATGTAAGATTGGAATGTTACTCTCATATATCTGATAATCTTCTAACTGACTCTTCATCCAGAGCATCTGTGTACTACATCCAGCAGCAACATATTTTGCTTCTGTAGTAGAGAGGGCAATGGTAGCTTGCTTCTGATCTCAAGTTCTTCTGATGCTTCAATAGACCATGTTCTGATTCTGCTTGACCATCTTCTGATGTCTTGCGAGAGCATGTTCTGATGTTGCATTCTGAACCTTCTTAGTCAGTGCTTCTTGCGCTGAATTGTGCATACTCTTTATATATTTCCTGAAATGGAAAATGCATAGAATTAGAGTACCACATTGTTATCATCAAAACTAAGAGTATTGATCAGAAAAATTCTTGTTCTAACAACTCTAGCATACGATCAAACTCGTGTATGCGGTGAGAGGGGGATAGGATCCATCCTTAAATATGAATAATAATAAAAATATTAGTAACAAGTTTAAAAATAGTGATTTTAAAATTAACAGTGACTATGGAAATTTCCGTTAGCAAGGTGTTAGAGCCTGTCATTTTATTTGTTGTCCATAGAGAACCATCGCTCAGCTTCGAGTACATGTGTACCAAACAGGTGCCCCCTAGTTCCACTCGTGAATGGATGACATATCGATGGAGTACTTAAGGTATGCCACATCGACGTAGGTTACACTTTTGTTCATAAACATGGACGTGCCAACAAAGAATATGAGGAAACACCTAAAAGCACACTTCCAGTGGTTGGTAACATGTAGATCATCACTGTCTGCATCATCGATCAACTACAAGTTTTCTTCTTATAGTTTCTTCAAGTATGAAAATTTGGCATGAGCACCTTTAGTGCTCTCACACTGCATCTGGGCATACGTTGGGTAAGCTCCCAAATAAATGACCATCATTTCCTTGACTTCATCACATTTGATTTTGGAATGATCAAATAACTTCCCCCTAATGAGAAGGTGTAGAAGGCAAGCGATGTCATCTAGTGAAATCGTTATCTCGCCAATGGGAAATTGGAAAGATGACCTTTCTGTAAGTCATCTCTCAGCAAAATCTCCATGCATGCCATGGCTAATGACCTTGTACTCGAAAGAACGCAACACGACAAGACTGTAGTATCAGATGATACTTTGGAACCAAACATCCTTAGGCTGATAAAGCTGCAAAAATGTTCTATTGTGGTTAACAAACTTCAACATATCAGTCATAAGAAATTTGTTTAAAACATATAAATAACAACCATTAACAAATATATTCTGCCCCATACATGCCCAAAAACATGATCTTTATAGTATATCAATAAGGAGATGTCAGATGACCCCTAGATAAGGGTCCGTAGGTGTAGGAACACCGTCATTTATAACATCAGCTTCCTCTAGCTCTTCGAGATCAGGGGAGACGTGCCCCTGAGATGAGGACCCTTATGACAAGCGGCTCATAGAAGTCGATGCTTCCTCACCAAGAGGCCTAGGGACGGTTCCTCGCCTAGTCCTAGCATGCTCACTCTGAAGTCTAGCCCTCTCATATCGAACATATACATAATAGGTTTCACGGACGAGTCTCAATCTAACAGTGTTGTTTGCATTCATTTTTCCAGTAAAAAAAATGAGAAAATGACATCAGTTTGCATCCAGGACAATTTCGAATATGCATGTCCGAAAATCAGTAAGGACACAATTCAAAGATGCATCTCTGAATAAACTCGTGTTTTCAACAATGGTAGAAACAAATATCAGTCTTACCTTAACAACCGAAAATGCAACCAAATTATAGTACATGTCTCCAACAGCTACCTAATTCAAATGTGACTAATACTTAATGCATTTTAAACAAACTACTTTACCTAATACATTAGTCACAACTCAAAAATTTAAATGAGAAACTTACTCACAAAAGTGTTCACTAGTGAAAATTTCTCTGGTACAGGGTCACTATATGTTGATATTGATGTTTCATCATTAGAACATGACATCAAGGAAGATGTTATGACATCTGATCTTAATATAAAATAATAGCATTCACCTGAGGCTTTTGCACACAGATGAATCATAGAATGACAACCATCACAAATCACAAGTTTAGAATAATGTGTCAACGCAAACAACAGTGTCAGGACTGATTTCTTGACATCATCTGCTGATAAAACATATATTTATCAAATTGAAGGATATGCAGAAAACTATTGCAGAATGATAAATAACACAAGGAATTATTAACTCAGTTCAGTGCATTATCACCTAATCTAAGGGCAACCAAGCCACAAAGGAAGTCCACTATTAATAGTATTAGTTCAAAGCTAAACAATCTCAGTTTACAACTTCTCGCCTAATCACTACCCAATGCTACCTATGCCTAGAAGTCGACATCTAGACTTGGGAAGTCGACATCCCACTTCTAATCAGCGCAGTATAAAAGGCAGTTACTGACGCAGTCGGAAGCCGCCCAAAGGAATAGCAAGCGCTAAACCTTGAATGAAAACAGGGTTGCAAGCGCAAACCCTATAGATAAGCTCTGGAGTCCACCAGGAATAAAGAAAACTTTGGATTCTATTATAATAAAAGAGATAATCCTTATGGCCATGCCAAAGGTCTTTAAATACAGAAAACAAATAAACCCTATTGGGCCTTATGGGCCTTTAATCCAAAACAAAATTAAATAAAACAAATAAATTAGAAATTGCTTAAATATTAAAACTAAAATTGCTTAAATATTAAAATGCTTTCTGACGTGCGATTTCTTCTTTGATATGCACAATCCTCCTACATCAGTCTCCTTCACTTCTGAAGAACTCGACCCCGAGTTCTCTTCTTGATAAAAAACTTCATCTGGCAGCTTGCTATAATTGTAAGTACCAACTGAAAACCTCTCCTTATGCCGAAACGCCATCACATCTTCTCCCACATTGAAAACTTTAACTTCCACGTGTTTATCTCGCATAGGAGGCAAATCGTTTGCCAGCTCATCTGCGGTCAACTCCTTGAAATCCTTTAGGATCCCTAGCAGTTCTTCTGGGATTGTTTCCTCCTTTACAACATTCATCAACCCTTTGATCACCACTGGACAGAAATATTCAGTTTCTTTTACAGCCTCATCAAGCTCCTTTTCACTATGCGTCATCATCAAGAATCTAGGATTCTTTCCTCCTGGATTCTTATCAAAGTGCAAAACAGGAGCCATATCAATTTTATGTGTGCCCCATGTAAACATCATCACGTTATCCCGTCCTCGATAAGTGATATCATTATCAAACTGCCAAGGCCTACCAAGTAAAATATGACAAACATCCATATCAAGAACATCACAAAGTACCTCTTCTCTATAATGTTTTCCGATGGAGATAGGAACTCTGCAGGTTAGTGTTACTCTAACTTGGGAGCCCTTACTTACCCAACCGAGGTTGTATGGCTTCTCATGTGGTTTTGTGGACAACTTCAAATAATCTACCAATTTTTTCGACACCAGATTCTCCATGCTGCCACTATCCACAATTAGATTACACACTTTGTTCTTGATAGAACAATGTGTCTTGAACAAATTCTTGCGCTGCCCTTCGTCTTTGGATGCTAGTAACATTCGCTGCAACACAAAATTTACGCTCTCATCAGATTCTTCCACCGCAAACTCAACATCGGCATACTCATCGTTCTTAATTGTAGGATCTTTTCTTTTTTCATCTTCCTCTCTTTCTTCCACAACAGCAGCGACTCTCCTTGTTGGACAAACATTCGATTTGTGGCCTCTTCCGTTACAACGATAACATGTGTCTATAGCGGGTCTAGCATATGGATTATTCGGCCTCTGAATTGCTGCTTTACCCTGCTGCACACTGCTAGAGCTGCTAGCCCCCTTATTCCCAATGTTGGAATCCCGGGGTGTTGCATTCTTTTCCTTGTCATCTGCTGATTCACAGTTACTTTGGGGTGAGTACCTTTCAATAGACGAGAAATTTCGAGGGGATTTCTCCATCAATTCTGCCTTCAAAGCCAAACTGGATGCTTCAGCTACGGTCCATACAGTCTGTAAACCCATCTTCTCCTGCAAGGATCCCTTTAGGACACTGATGTATCGAGCCACTTTTTGGCTTTCTGATTCTCCAAATTCATTGCGCTCGGAAAACCGCAGGAACTCAGCTGTGTATTCAGTCACGGTTCTCTTGCCCTGAACACACTCGATGTACATCTTATAAAGAATCTGCTCATAATCCTCCGGTAAAAACCGCTCCAGCATCAATTGTTTCATTCTTCTCCAAGTTCTGACTGGCCTCTTCCTTTGTCTCTGCCTTTGAACAACAAGTTTATCCCACCAGACAGCTGCAGTACTTTTAAGCCTGATCGCAACCATCTTGACTTGTTTGTTCTCAGGGACACCCATAACGTCGAAGAACCTGTCGACGTCGATCTGCCAATCAAGAAACTCCTCCACTCCCATAGTTCCGTAGAACAATGGAATATCAGCCTTCACTCGATAGTCATGGTTGTTCTGTAGATTCCTACGATTAACCTCTTCATCTTATAAAGAATCTGCTCATAATCCTCTGGTAAAAACCGCTCCAGCATCAATTGTTTCATTCTTCTCCAAGTTCTGACTGGCCTCTTCCTTTGTCTCTGCCTTTGAACAACAAGTTTATCCCACCAGACAGCTGCAGTACTTTTAAGCCTGATCACAACCATCTTGACTTGTTTGTTCTCAGGGACACCCATAACGTCGAAGAACCTGTCGACGTCGATCTGCCAATCAAGAAACTCCTCCACTCCCATAGTTCCGTAGAACAATGGAATATCAGCCTTCACTCGATAGTCATGGTTGTTCTGTAGATTCCTACGATTAACCTCTTCATCGTATGTTTCTTCCTCATCAGAACTCGAATCTTCGACACAGTTTCCACCCCGCAGAACCCTAATCGGTTCCTCTCTCCTGTCTCTTCGCCGATTCCCATTGTTGTTGGCGTTGTTCGCCTGATTTGCTAAATTCGCCATCTGTTCAGTCAAAGCAGTTAGAGCCGCGGTAAAAGCCGAGGTAATTCCCTCAAGATCTGCTTTGGTCACCGGTTGATCCGCCATAGTTGTCAAGCTATGAAAAGAACAGGAGAAAACCTGCTCTGATACCAACTTACGCAGTCGGAAGCCGCCCAAAGGAATAGCAAGCGCTAAACCTTGAATGAAAACAGGGTTGCAAGCGCAAACCCTGTAGATAAGCTCTGGAGTCCACCAGGAATAAAGAAAACTTTGGATTCTGTTATAATAAAAGAGATAATCCTTATGGCCATGCCAAAGGTCTTTAAATACAGAAAACAAATAAACCCTATTGGGCCTTATGGGCCTTTAATCCAAAACAAAATTAAATAAAACAAATAAAATAGAAATTGCTTAAATATTAAAACTAAAATTGCTTAAATATTAAAATGCTTTCTGACGTGCGATTTCTTCTTTGATACGCACAATCCTCCTACATCAGTTACAATCTGTAGCAACCTGCCCTAAAAATTAGCTTTTAGAGTCGCCACCTATTCTGAAGGGCGAATAGGAAACCCTACGCAGATATGAGATTCAGGGTAAGCTATTATAATCAGGTCGAGGGAAGGTGTTAGGCACCCTCAACCCTTTCCTATGGCTTTGAATCTAAGGTAAAGGTTTATAGCAAAATTATAGAGGTTTAATAGCTAAGGAAGTGAATAGGGGGAAAATGGTGATTTTTGAGGAAGGGGACTCGCCTTGTTGCCAAGTGCCTACGTATCTCCTTAGGGAGAATCAGAGTCAACGTAGTTCGGGCACAGGGTTGTACGCCTAAGAATTTGATACGAATGTATTTGAAGTTGTTGTGAGGCTTTTTGAATGGCCTATCTCCTTAGAGAAGACTACCTAGAAAGGTTTTTAGAAAAGAATGTCTTGAAAAAGACTACCTGAAGAGATTCCTGAAACGGACGACAATTCGTCTTGAATAAGATTGCTTGAGGAAACTCCTAAAAGAGTTACAGTGTAATGTATCAACCCATGTATGTAATGCATGATTTGTATGTATTTGTATGATGCTCCAATGATAGGTTATTAATAACCAAAGCGTATATAGTTCGCTGGAGTTGCAGGTCTTTTTGATAAGATGGGGTGTAATGCTAGCGCGATTCCCCAATACCTGTTTTTGAAGATCGTAGTTAGGAGAAAGATCTGTAAAGTGCGGGAACACCTTTTTGTTGTGCACTTGCCCCAGTTTGTCCCTTTGAATTACTCCACATCTTTAACCTTTTGAATTGTTTATTTTATGGATTTGATATCCAATACCCAAATGTTTAGTGGAAAAAGATGCCTATGATCTCCAAGCCATGAAGGAAGTGCCCCAAGAAATAACTTTGTCGTATGCTTCGACGTTTAGATGGGAGGGTATGCCCTTGATCTTCGGGATATGGAGGACTATCCCTAGTGTTCTATCCTTTGTATTTGAATTCTTCCCATGTTTGACATGCCCCTGTTTGTTGTTGCTTCGAGATGTGCCCCAAGTCGATTGAACTTTACGAAGAAATGCTCCCAGTTAATAGGATTTTTGCTCGTATGCCCCTGCGATCCTCGAGTTTTTGCCCCTGTTAAGGGGAACCCCCTAGATGTGATTCCCCCCATTCCAGAGTCTTTATTAGAAAGATCGCCTTTGATTAAACCAATTTTGAGGTCTCCTCGATGCTAAGTGTATATTTATAGACGGCGTTGTACCATTTGAAAAGTAGCTCCAATGCAATGTGTATGCAAGTTTTGAAATCAAAGTCCGTTATGAATTAGGACTGGATGTTTTTAGAAATGAATGCTTGAAGAAGCGTAGTGATTTGAAATAGTTTTAACAAACTTTAGGAGTCGGTATAACAAAATCCTGCTTAATATGCTTTCGTAGTTAACCTCGCCTCAATTAGGACTTTTAAATGTTGTAACTTGGCCTGGTTCATGTTTTAAAAAACAATGGATATAAGGCTCAAAATTTTATTTAACCCATCCCTTTCTCCTTGATGTTCTCCAGATCCTAAAAGTTCGCTTAATCCAATGGATGTGCTTTGTTTGCAAGAGAACTGCTTTGGTTTTGATGTTGAGCAGAAGCCCTAGTAGAGATCCAAGCACTGATGAAAAATGTTGTAAAGATCCAAGCGTTTATGAGAAGCTTCGATGATTTAGCAGTCACAAGATTATCCTTTGTATTTCTCCTTTGTTTTCCCCTTATTTTTGCATGAACCAACCCTTTTGAGTTTGATCCATCGGGATGCCCTAAATTTTGCCTAAGTCATTTTTGTTTTCTTTTATGAAATTTTCCGTTTTGACTTAGCGGGCGCTGTTCTCCTTTTTCTTTTGAATACTCCTTTTGAAATTGATCCTTGGATATTGAATGTTGTGACTGCCATGTTGACTCTGATTCGTAAGCTTCACCTTTAATACTTCCTCTATCTTGAATGACGTAATGAGGAAGGAGATTGTTGTGAATGTCATCTCCATTACTTCCTCATTCTTGGATGAACACGAGGAAGAAGATGTGCTTGAACCTTTGCTTTGCTCCTTGCTTGAATCCCTGCTTGGATTGACTGATTCTCTTGACAACCAAAATACACCATTGAATTAATTGAAATCTATCCTGCCCCTGGTTAAATCAAGGTTTTTTTTTTAAGTAGAAACAAACTCCAACTCCTGGCTCGAGGGGGTAACGAGGGATTAACATCCTTATGTCTCCACTGTTTAGGAATTGAAGCAATGCCTGTACATCCTCGGCTCGGTCTTACCTTGAAAGCATATGTTTAGCGAGACCTAGTTATTTGTATTCGTCATTCTCCCTTAAGTTTGTTAATAACCCTAAATTTGAAATAGAATAGAATAGAAGCGCGCGAATGAATTGATTTCAAAACCTGCATGGTCATCCCATTAGAATTTCTAATCCGAAGATACAACTTTTATCCTGAGTGACACTTAGCGATCGTAGGGGTTGAAATTCTGAGCATGGTAAACACCTATTGACCCTGGGGACAACCGCTTCTGTAGATCCATCGACCTTGTTTTACTCCTTAGTTGATGAACTTGTAAAAGTGAGGGTAATCTCGAATTCTCCTTGGACATGTCAAACCTGTTGGGAATAAATCGTTAGCGGTGGGTTTTCGTCGTATCGAAACTTCATGATTTTCCTTTGACTGGACCTCTTTTGCTTTTCCTAAGGATAGTATCACCTATGACCCTTTTCCCCCTTGGTGTGGGGTTGACATATGTCGCATTCCTTCCATCGTAGTTATGCATTTTTGTTCAGGGTATTGCCCCAGATGGACTGACCCTTGCCCCTAGGTTATCGTAGAGTGTCCTTGTAGGTTTGATATGTTCTAAGATGAACCCCTTTATGACTAGATACATCTTGAGTGTATCTATGAGGGAACTCTTTGTTGAACTAATCCTTGCTCGATGATAACCTCTGTTGTATTTTCAATCCTGTTATGACAAGGCATGGACATGCGGCTGGCACGGTGAAAGACATCCCCTTTTTTTTTAAGGCTCATTCCCAATGATTTATCCTCCTTTCTCCATAGTCTACGATCCTTTTTCTTTGCGAGTTTCAGGAAATCGGCCAGCACGGAAAGTGTGAATGTGGGCGAAGATGCGAATATAAATGTATGAATGCATGAAAATGCAAATGCATGGGTATGCGAAAGACTCCTTGTATGCAATGCAGACGGGTGACAGGTGATCCTAGGGATAGCCTTAGAGGCGACATTAGACCCTATTAAAATTCTTGCGAGACAGATGTTACGACACGCCAATGGAAATCCCTTAGATTAGGGGATATGCAGAAGGTGGCGGCTGGTGACCGTTCAAGACAGTCAGGAAGTCTCATGGCCATCGAGAGGCTAATCAACGTGTATCAATGAAGTTGTCCTTAGTGGGAAGGTTCGCTATGCGGAACACAACCTTATATAAGGACGATTATTGGATGAAATGAAATCCCTACAGGCTAGGGATAAAGACGTAGAGATGGGAATCCAAAAACCCCACAAATTAGAGGGTGCGCAGGAACTAGCATGAAGTGACCGTTCAAGACAGTCACTAAATCTCATAGCCATCGAGAGGCCAATCGAACGCATGCTAATGAAGTTGTCCTTCAGTGGAAGGACGCGTCATTGTAAAAACACATGGACGTAAAAGAACATCCCTACAGGCTAGGGAGTACGTAGGAGTAAGCACGGGGTAACCGTTCAAGACAGTCACTAGATCGCATGGCCATCGAGAGGCCAATTGACGTGCGTAAATGGAGGTGTCCTTCGTGGGAAGGACATGGTTTTAGCAGTAGAGTCCCTGCAGGCCAGGGAACGCGTAGGTGTACCTGCAAAATTAACATGCAAGACATTCGCAGTATATAAATTGCAACCACATAATAAGCACATAAGCCCTAGGTTCATAGGTTCGACGTAACGGCTTAGGGTGCCTACCCTTCCCATTGGTATGTTCTAGAAGGTCTCATGGGATCGTTCGTAGCCGCCGAGACTTTCTGTCTCTTTGGATTTTAGAACAACTCATTTATCCATGAGGTTCGAGTTTTAGGGGTAGGTTCCCAGAGAGATCAGCCAAATACCAAGTCCAGCCCTCAACAAGGTCGAGCCTCGTATCAGACCTTTCCGGATATTCAACCCACTCTGAGTGGAATTATAATAAGACTCGTAGGCGATGTAATTCCCCTCTGGTCATTATTATAATTCCCACGCTTAGGTTTAACAACAATTTATATATCCCCAATATTTACAGTAAAACAAATAATCATTTAAATAAACATTTATTTAAATTACTATAAATAATTACTGTAAATAAAAACCGTAAATAAATAAATAAAATAAAATTTAAATATTTATAAGAACCTGATCCCCAAATCCGCCATTTGTAGCACCAAAAACACCGTACAACAATAAATATTAACGTAGACAAATATTCATTTAAATTGTTGTAAATAATGATTGTGAACAGGAATTGTAAATAAATAAATAATTAAAAAAAATTAAATATTTAAATAAAAAAAATGAAAACCTAAATCCTAATCCAAACCCTAATCTTGGCGAATTAGCCAAACCCTAAAAAGTTCGCCAAAACCTAAATGATTTACCAAGAAACCTAAACCCTGCCAAGCTTTAGGAGCATAATAATTCACCATTAATGATGTCCCCAGCAGAGTCGCCAGCTGTAGCAACCTGCCCTAAAAATTAGCTTTTAGAGTCGCCACCTATTCTGAAGGGCGAATAGGAAACCCTACGCAGATATGAGATTCGGGGTAAGCTATTATAATCAGGTCGAGGGAAGGTGTTAGGCACCCTCAACCCTTTCCTATGGCTTTGAATCTAAGGTAAAGGTTTATAGCAAAATTATAGAGGTTTAATAGCTAAGGAAGTGAATAGGGGGAAAATGGTGATTTTTGAGGAAGGGGACTCGCCTTGTTGCCAAGTGCCTACGTATCTCCTTAGGGAGAATCAGAGTCAACGTAGTTCGGGCACAGGGTTGTACGCCTAAGAATTTGATACGAATGTATTTGAAGTTGTTGTGAGGCTTTTTGAATGGCCTATCGTAGTTTCGAAAGTTGTGATTTGAAAGGCATTTTGAATTGCCTGATTGAAAAGGATGAAAATCCGTAGTATCGTGGTTTAGTGTGTTTTAGATGTTTGGGCGTACAACCCTGATTTGATATGGCACCGTTAGATGCGGTGATCAATAGATTTGATCAGTATAGCTAACGAATTAGTGGGGCATTGCTGGTTACTCAGATCGATAGATTGATCGTCGTGGGCAGCAAATTAAATGTATTTTAAATGGGGCATTGCTGGTTACTCAGATCGATAGATTGATCGTCGCGGGCAGCAAATTAAATGTATTTTAAATTATATTTTTTCATCTCTTGTCTAGTGCGACTAATAGATTTAGTCGGGTCGAGAAGAGAATTAATGTTAATGTTTTGCCGAAAGGGCAATGGGATCGGGCGAACCCTAATGTATTAAACCTTTCTAGTTTTTTTTATTATAATTATAGATTAACTAAAATTAATTAAATCGAGTAATCGGGAAAATAAACCTAAACCTACTCCTAATTATATGCTAATCCTAATTTAAATAAGTTAACTAAATCAAATATAATTAATTGTTGATTAATCTAAATATTTAAACAATATAATAAATAAGCACATATAAAGGAAACCTGGGTAGTAATCCTGTGCGCTGCGCTTGGGAGGTCTATGGTAGTCCCTCAGCCTGATACGCGCCAGATCTGGGTATGGGCACAATCCAATGGCAGAGATCGGAGGTGTATGATAGCCTTGTTATAGTCATGGGCGCCGGATCATATAGAGAATCGTTTCAAAAATAAATACATGGGCGCCGGATCATATAGAGAATCGTTTCAAAAATAAATACATGGGTGAACCCCCAGGGATCGAACCCACGTTATCCCATATGGCATCTTGCATATCCTCTTTCCACTAAAACAATGATAGTTTGTTGATAATAAAATAAATACAAGACATAATACATTAAATAATATTGCCTCAATTCATTATGAGACCAACAAAACCATGACACTTGCCCACTGATTGTTGAGAACGGGTGACGTAAAACCACACACCCCTTATCGGAATGTCTATCCCTTTCCCCTGTTCACCATTTTTATTCATTCATTTTAACAGAGAGAATACACAAGAACAAACATAGTTAAAAGACAAATTATTTTCATATCTCTTGCAACATATTATAAGCCATGATCAACACACCAAACACATGATGCAAGTATTCGTGGGATCTGGTGATGGGTGTCCGGCGGTGATTGAATCGGAGGAGAAGGAAGGTCGTCGCGGTGCCTGCGTTATGGTGATGTCTCGACGGAGCGGATCGTGTGGGCGCGGCGGCGGATCTGGACGCGGCTGAATCGGAGCTCTGAGGCGGTGCTTTTCGTCGTAGGCGGTTACGGAGGTAGTCGCGTGAAGAAACCCACGGCGGAGCGTCGTTTATGCGTGACCAGAGTTGTGGGTGGCCGGCGGTGATCGGAGTAATGGGAAAAGCTTCAGCAATGCTATGGGAAGGCGAAGGGATCTTTAAAACACCTTGAGATTTCTCCAATACCTCAAACCGAACCTCCCCTGTTCATGAGTTTTTTCTTTGCTTTTTCATGTGATTCTGCAGCGGCTTCCCCCCCTGAAAAATAACAAACTCACGCGCAAATTGACTTTTGTTAGTGAATCATATCATATGCACAACTGATGTTAGACTTTCCATGGAAAGTATATACAAATGGATTCAAAATTGTTAGTGAAAAGACAAATAGAAAATATGAATAAGGGTGGGTTGAAAATATGCAGGTGTGATACTTGGTTCCTGTGTGAACGAAAAGTAAGTGCTATTTGGAGATTGTCTATGCAAAAGAGGTAGAGAATAGGTGAGGCCAATGTGTACTGTACGTGGATTGTTTTTTTGTAAACTGGAATAAGGGTTACTTGATTAGAATTCGGCCTCCCCTCATGTGTACAAAAATATTCTATTTATATTAGTCAAATTAGGGTTATTTTACACCTAATGGGCCTATTGTCCAATTAACTTAAAAATTATAAAAAGACTAAAAATAATCCTAATAACATTATTAACAAACTTATAACTAATGTATGATTAATTCCTAATTAATTAATAACAAAAAGGTCAATGGTCCTATAATAACAAATACAATAGTAATTAACAATATTAGTTAGTAAAATATAAACATGCATAAAAATGAGTAAATAAGTATAGTAGAATAAAAAATGGTGAAGAAGAAATCCTTAGAATGAGATATATGGGCCAACAGTTGGGCCCTAAATATCTGTTAATTGCACACATCCGTTTAAAAAGAGTTTCATAAGAGATCAGGTTCAACAATAGATATATTAAACCCCGCAGCCCTTAATTTTAACACCCTCAATAAATTAACAGACGCGAACTTGATCGGGCAAATTTTGGGGTATGACACAATCCAGCAACTGTATGAACAACTTATTACAATCACAACAACAATTATCAAAACAAGTCACAATCTTAGTGACAAAATTTGTCACAAACTAGTGACAAAGGAAGACTACACTTCCAATAAAATATACTTAGTCTTACTTCATAACTTCAACTAAGAACAAAACTTGATCTTGCTTCAAAACTTTGATCAAGAACAACACTCAACTCATTACCTAAAGACTTCTAAGTGAGAACATGACATCTACCACAAGTATCAGAAGATACATGGGTGACTTACACACAGACACACACAAGAGACTCTCAAAACTGCAGACCTTAGACTTCCCCAAATTTAACAATTGTGTGAAATGTTTTACATTAGGTTAGAGTTCTCTTTAAATAGTCTTTAGCAGTCCATCGGGCTTCAAAACTTCTACCCAAATATTACTTGATACACACGTTGAGAATTGCAACAAGTCTGTAAAGAATTATCTTCTAATCTTGGAACAAATCTTCAAGTTTCCTAAATTGTCCAATCAACCAATTTTAGAAAATGCTGACTTGATTTGATTATCTTGTTCCCGATTGAATCTTTTTGACATGCAAATATTATTGAGATATATCTGAAGGAAATATCATAAAATCAAATCAAATATGTCAAGATTTAAAACAGTATGTACTGATGTTCTGGTTCAGAATGTCATGACATCTGTTAGAACATTTTGTCTTCAATGTAAGCACAAATTATGCTGTTTAAGTATAATCAAGATGTTACGACATCTTGCTCAGCATCTGTCAAGAGCCATGTTTTAGCAAAATTGTTGTCAACCTCAAAACTATGGAACTAACAACGAGGGTGAAAAATATTAAATGTAGTATCTGGAGTGAGCTTGGAATAAAAAGATTGAAGAAGAGGTAGTGTTGTTCCTTGATAAATGGACTGGAAGAATGATGCTCACGAGCTCCAATGGATCCCCAACGTTTCAAAAAATTAAAGAAAAAAGGGAGTGTATGTCGCACGCATTATATATTAATTAAATGCGTTCAAAGATGCATATCCAACAAAACACAGAAATTTGAAAATAAGGGTTAGTTCGGAGATGCCTCTACAAACAAACCCTAAAACACATACTGAGATGTATTTCCGAATTAATTTTGCAAAACTAAATGATGCGCACCCATTTGTGCTTATTTTTGTGTGAAAAATGTGTGTTCGATGATACACCTCTAAAAATTGAAGACCTTATATACTTTTCGTCATGAGTTAGGTAGAACATATAACGGTGGAAAAGAAATTTGCTTTAGAAATTCATAGATAGAAAGAAATGCAGTGAGCAACCCCAATTTATATGAAAGCTCTATCCATCCTCTTTACTACTACCTTCGTTCCTAAATATAAAACCCCATTATTAAATTGCAAAAATTAAAAAAATTTGTTAGATATTTTATATATTTTTACAAGTTTATTCTTAAGAGAGAGAGAGAGAGAAATAGTTAATGTGTATGTAACTATTTATTATAAATTGCAAAAAAAATAAAATATAATTAGGAGTATGTTTAAAAAAAATAATTAATTCACTTTCAAAGTTGAAGAGAATCTTATAAAAAATAATAAGAAAAACACTCAAGAGGGTCTTATAACTAAGGACGAAGGTAGTATTAATTACTCATTTAAGCTTTTTTCTTCGAAAGGTTTAATTAGTTATCATTATTTTTCTTCCATATAAAATTAACTTCTGAAATAATCAGAACCTGTATAACTTAAGAGAGTATCAAAGAAACAATTTAATGCTGCATAGTTTTCAGATATTA